>NW_027222512.1:0-255713 GCF_030179895.1 Drosophila kikkawai | reverse complement strand
TCAAGTGGAAATGCTTAAACAAATCATCAGCAAAATATGCACTCTCACGATCGATGAGCGAGGCCACTCAACATCCGAAAATTCCCGGAATTCAGTGACAAACCAAAATAAAACTGATCAATTGTCTAACTAATGGGAACTAAACCAGTGCGAAAAGAATGACTTCGAAGTCATACGTAATTAAAACAAACCGTAAATCGTCACACATCTAGACCCAATTATCGAACAAAAACAGCAAAGTTGGAGCTGTAATTAAAACAAAATATAAATAAATAATTAAACTTCTTAAAACTGAGCTGCTAGCTGCTCATAGCAATACAACAAATATAAATTTGAAATGCTAGATGGCCTTAATTTAGACCTAATAAATCGTGCATACATTGTGCAAGTGATCTCTGTGGCAAAATCAACTTCAAAGCCACTTGAAAGTTAATATAAGCCGAATAACTGGACCTGAGTTGCCCAGTTATGCCACGAAACCGCGCGACTAGAGTGGAGGAGAATAAAAACCATAGAACAATTAAACATAAATAGCCAAATTGAAATCAAATAAAATTCTATTAAAACAAAACAAATATTAAATATAACAAAAGAAATATACCAAAGCTTTAAGAGTACTGTGAGTGATTTCTTAGTGCAAAAGGTTCATAGCATTGCGTACGTAAGTTATGAGTGGCAATTAAACATAACCAAAAACGTACTGAACCACACTGATTAACCTGACGACTATTAAGCTCCACATTCATGTTAGACCAGACCTCTTCCCAAGTTGGTAAGCAAGCGTGATAAGTGTCAATTCCTGTAGTCCATAAATTTGTCCGCAGGCTGTCCTTACTCCCACGCACCCTTGCCCTGACTCTAGCAAGGGCCGGAGTATTCGGATTCAGCCTGTCGCCACTCCAAATAGAGTGCAAAGGGCAAATCTCTGTCGTCCTAATTGTTTAGTGTTTTATGTCCAGCGTATTTAGTGCGATACGCCAGAACCGCATAAAAGGGAGCAATTTAGGCCCACAGACTATTGGACCGTAGGTTAGCCATAGTCCCCGTTTGCTTCCTGGGCATATTGGCGGGACGGCAAATTGCAAATTACTCCCGCCAAATCAAAAATTTATGCCAGGGCAATTGCGCGCAAAAGCTGACGGAAAATTCCATTGCGCCGCCCCGTGGAAAAGAGAAACCGAGGAGAGAAGTAAGAAACGGAGCAGAGGCCTACCAATCATAACTGCACCTCGACAGCTTATCTTCTCCCTCCCTATACACACAAACTCTCACCACTCACTCAGTGCAAAGCACACAAATCTCTCCCTCTCCACTTATGCACTAACACAAATAAGAGCAAGCTGCTCACATACACTGCCTTGACACTATTACAAACGTCAACGCCCACTGTTAACACACTGTTAACTGATACTGCTAATCTGACATCGATTATTACATTACACCAACTGTTAACAACTTTTTCACTACTAACAGTGACCAGCTACAGAGCAACAATATGCCTAAGAGGAAGCCAAAAGCACAACTAACCCGGGAGGATAGCTCAGATAGGGAACCGTCCTTCATCGCCATAGATGATGACAGTGATGCTCATCCATTTATGAGCACCATTGATATACCCTCTGAAACCACTCCTGAAAACCATCCCACTGTTATAAAAAATCATAGAGATCCCAAAATCCCACCTCGCAAGGGCAAACCAATATATAAGAATAACTTCCACAGCAAAAGAAGGAAAATCACAAGGACTGTTAACTTTAATGGGCCACCAAAAAATAGGCAGAGAATTCCCTCTTCTGACAGCAGCGCCTCTATCAATTCCCCAGGGCCAAAAAGGAATAGATCAGAAGTAGAACCAGGAAATAAAAGCCCTCTTTCTAATATGACCATTACCAAATCCACATCTAAAAGAATCGTTATCTCCTCCCCACTACATGCTGCAAGACAACGCAGAACAGCTAAGCCTCCCTCCATTTACCTCACCAATATCACCTCCATTCTACCCCTAATTAACGAATTAAAAGAAATAAATGGCACAAACAGCGAGAATAGCACAGAAAACCACGAAAAATTTGTCATTTCTAGCCACAGAGCCACGGGAATTAGAATAGATTGTATTGATATAAACTCGCACAGTGAGATATTGAAACACCTTGAACAAACAGGCAGAAATCATTATACCTATCAGCACGTAGCCAACAGGGGCTGGAGAATCATCATTAAAAACCTACATCACACCACTCCTATAGATAACATTAAACTCGAACTAGGGAAATTAGGACACAAAGTAAGGTATGTCAATAACCTGAAATATTACAAAACAGGATTGCCCATGGATGTCTTTGAAGTAGAGCTTGACCCTCCCAAAGACCCAAAAGACCAAGCAGTTTACAATATAACTTCCATTGCAAATCAGGCTGTTAGAATAGAAAGACAGAAGAAGAGAACCACACCTGTACAGTGTCACAGATGCCAAGCATTTGGGCACACAAAGAACTACTGCAATAAGCCCATAGTTTGCGTAAAATGCTCAGGAAATCACCGTAGCCCGGAATGTAACCTGCAAGACGATGACGCCCCCACATGTGCCAACTGTAAAGAGAGCCATGTAGCTAGCTACAAGGGCTGCAGCTACTATAGAGATCAGCTTCAAAAGATATTAAAGCGCAAAGAGCGCAGAGAACTTAGAGAACCTGAAGCAACAAATGATGCTGACCCCTCCCCACTAGCAGCAAGCGCTGCGCCTATTGCAAGCAACAATGCAAACCAGCAACAAATGCAACCTGTAACCCAAAACATGAATAGTTCAGGAAGCCTAAACCTTAGAAATATAATCGCCAACAACATGCCTCTTAACAGTAGCTACTACACCATAAGTCAGAACTCAAATCAGGGACAAACCGGTAATTCTGAACTCATATTAGTGGCAGTGCAGGGAAACTTAGCAGCAGTCAACTCCCTCACTAAAAAGATGGACCTACTGCTAAACTGCATAACACAGTTACTAGATAAAGACAAGAAAACCAAGTAATAACTAAATGCAAAAACTAAATAGACTAGTTACCTTGCCAAAACTCTCTCTCTGGTTATTCTAGACCAACCGCTTTTATAAATACCAAATTCAGATCAGATACCAGAATTAAATCAGCACAAAAACAGCCAAAAACAGCCAATAAACTCACTTACCGCTAAATGCAGATATGACAGCACTACTCAGAAACCCAAGTAAAAAAAAAAAAAAGCTCTTTGATAACCCACAAAAATTTTCACTAACAAAACCACAAAACAACATAAATCTAACAGATTACAACCAAGATATGAGATACACTTACCATTATAACTTATACTAACTATTATATGCCGCACCCTCCTCGCAGAAGCTCACTAGGGCCACACACAAACGATGCCCTGGCACTCAGCAGTCAGACATATGCACCCTCACCGGAAAGCAGCCTCTGACAGGACGCCAATATCCAGATAAAACCAAACCCGAGACGGACCGTGACTGCATGGCCTAAACAATACTGCACTACTGCACATAACCTGAAATCAAAGCAAATACTCACATGTTCTCTTTAATTGCCAGACTGATAAACTCAGCACCAAATACGCCTATCAAACTTCAAGCCTCCACTGGAACGCTAACTATGCCAACTCACCCCGAAAGACCCTGCACCCTCCGATTGGACGCTGCCGTGCATCCCCAACTGCTGCACTGGACTGGGATTGACATCTTTTCGGGCACGCTCATCATGTGACGAAACAACCCAGCTAATTGCGTCCCTCTTCTGTGTGGCGGCTGAGAGGTGTTCAGCGGCGACCACAAGCCTGTAAAAGGCAAAGACACGAACCCCTGCTACACTACACCTGCATCCTGCCGTGCACTTTGCAGCATCCAGCCCCATACGAGTGACAGCGGCGATATTTGGCTGCTCCAGACTAACCATTATACAAATATCAAAATTTGGACTGAATGCCGGAACAAATTGGTACAAATTTATCGGCTGATTTGTACTAATTTGTTCTGGCATCTAGTCCTCACTTACCGCTAAATGCAGATATGACAGCACTAACTGGAAACTCAAATAAGGAAACACTCTGATAACCTACAACTCCCCTCCCATAAAACCACAAAACAATATAAAATTAATAGACAACAACCAAGATATAAATTGCATTTATTATCAATACTTACATAAACATATAACATACTGAATCTTCCTCGTAGAAGCTTACTAGGGCCATATAAAAACGATGCTTTGGTATCCAACAGCTGACATATATACTCCCACTGGGAAATTAGCCTCTGCCAAGACACCAGCACCCAGATTGACGAACCGAACGCTAATTACGCCAATCCATTCTTGAAGGCCTTGCATCTTCTTATTGGACGCTGCTGTGCATCCTGACTGCTGCACTGGACTGGGATTGACACCTTTTCGGGCACGCTCACCATGTGATGAAACAACCCAGTGACTTGCGTCCCACTCCCGTGTGGTGGTTGTGCAATATCCAGCGACGACCACAAGCCTGGAAAAGGCAAAGACATGAGTTCCTGTTGCACTGCAACTGCATCCTACCGTGCACTTCGCAACATCCAGTCCCATATGAGCGGCAGCAGCGATATTTTGGCTGTCCAACGGCACCAACTGGAACTCCCTGAAACACCAAACAGAGGGCGAATTAACAAAACATATACTGCAAAACAATTGATTGCACAACTCAGCAGTTAAGTCTGTGCGTGACCTGCCCTTAAGGCCAGAACAAATGCCAAACATCCTGACATGCACCCTGCAATATCAAAACCTTCGATGACTGCCAAAATATCACTCAAATGTACACCCAGAGACAATCAGAACACAGCCAACATAGCTAAATATTAAACTAAATAACTCTCATCGAACATGCCTGTGCGATACCTGCCATATGGCCGAACCAAAGCCAAGATGCTAACACTGATGCTGAAAATTAAAAATAATAAACATCAGACCCCCACACCTATCCCATACTCACCCAGTCCCTCCCCCATATAACCTGCAAAGTACTCATACATTCCTTAACTCAACAGATTAACCATCACCACTGCAAATACGACCAGTTAATCAACAAGCCTCCACTGGATTGCTACCTATGCCAACCTGCTCTGAAAGGCTCCTTACCTCCCTACTGGACGCTGCCGTGCATTCCAACTGCTCCACTGGACCGGGACTGGCATCTTTTACATGCAGATAAAGGACGTACGCTGATGGCTGCATACCTAAAACGGCAGAGACATGTAAAGCAGCCGCCTTGCACCATGTGATACGCAGACCAATCCCCACTCAGCCCTATCTGCCACGAGCTGCCAACTGCGTATGCGATCGCGCAGCTCGCATGGCTACCGAGCAACAGCATCTGACATGGGTCACCAACTGCGTAGCGCCTGCGTGACCCATACTGCAACTGAGTCAGCGCACCTGATGAGATGACAAGCGGCCACCTGGAGCTTCAGCCAAAACCCCCGCCCCTATGCTGCATACAACAATGAAAAAAGCCTAAAGCCTATGACAAAGTACTGCGAATTCAGGACTAGCAAACCTGCCTGTGGACTGCCCTAGACCTGCTGCTGCCCCAGCGGATCTATGCAAGCTCCATACACACTGCCAACCCTGATGCAGCAACACAACAGTAGACCAAAAGGCCTAATATTATGCTGCAATGCTACAGGTGTGCCTCACCATCTCGGGCTGCCAGCAGCGTATGCGAACGAGTGGCTCGAGCCTGCAGCAAAATGCAAGCCAGCACACAGCTAGCTCAGAAGACTAAACTCGGACTTAGTGGATGCGAGCCACTAACCGCGTAGCGACCTTGTGGCTTGCCCTCCATAGAGCCTGCATGTCTGTACCCACGATGCCTTCAGCCACTTGGTTGATCACTGGAAAGCGGGGCTACCAAACATGCCCCGGGAACTACACTAGACCTGATGCTGGATCAACAGTTCTATACAAGCCCTGTGGACTCTGGAAACCCTGCTGCAACAGTACAACAGCAAGCTGAAGACGAGATGCAAATCACAACCATCTGTAGCCCCTAACTGCGTAGCAAACTTGGGGCTACCATTACTAACGCCTCCTGAAATAAGGAACTGGCCCACCAACAAGGAGATGCTCCCCTAGAAGTCTTCGCAATCTGCCCAAAGGACGAGGCGCTGAGATACTAGCTATAAATAACTAACCCTATATTATAGCTAATTGCAAATGCAAAACCTTAAGCCTATCCCCAAACTAAACCTAAACACCAAGCAATGTTATTGCAAAGTATGGAGCGCCACATCTTGCTTACCGGCAACTTGAACCTCCATGCTCAACATCAGTATCCTATCCTTCCCCACCCCCCATACCCCAACTAGTCCGACTAAAAAGAATCAGCTGAAAAAGCAACACTAAAATCCATATAAACTGCCCTCCAAGGTAAACTAAAATTCATAAATCCCATACCCACCAAGAACCAATCGATACAAACACACACACACACACACAAACCCACAACTGACTGTTCATGCTACAACGAATACAAAATTACACCGCTACACTCAGCCAACCTATCAATAAGAGACTAAGACTGCAACAACAGTAATACTTGAATTAACTAAACAACAAAGCCTAAAATGATAACGACCAAAACAGTCAAGCCTACAATTACCTAAACATACGCAACTAAACAGTAAACAATGACTAACAGTCAACTAACAACCTGAAGCATAAAACATACAACTTAAAAACTAAATCAATAATTTAAAACCTAAGACTCTGCACATAACTCCTAAAAATAACTCTTGCCTTGCTAACAGCTGCGATAACCACAAAATCTCAACCTAAACTGGACCAGCTCCACCTTGGGGAAGCTGGAGAGTTATAAATTGTTCGTTGGCAATTTTAAACCTCCAGCCCCCGAGGCACTGTAGCAACTCACCCCTCGCATCGTAGCAAACTCACTCCTTAAAGACCAAGTTATAAAAACAGTACTAAATTTTACTCAACATACACACCCAAACCGTTAACAAGATTCAAATCAACAACCAATCAAAACAGAAACAAAACATAAACTTAAAGTTAAAATTTAAACTAAATCGCTAAACTCATAACCATAAACGTAACTCTTGCCCTGCATATTGCTACGATAACTAAAAATAAACAACTATCTCGGACTAGCTCCCTCTTGGGGAAGCACGGAGAGCTCAGGTTGTTCGTTGGCAACCTTGAGCCTCTTTGCCCCTGAGGCTCCATAAACCCACCCCTCCCCCACCCCCCACCCACACCCACAATACATCTTAAAGAGTAAGCTGCAAAAGCAATGTCTCCATGATTAAATGTACCCTCTAGTCTAAGTGAACTCGGCATAAAAAAGCCAACATGTAAACATAGAGGGAACAGCGCTGTAAGCTGAGCTTAACAAATGTTAAGCTTAACTTACAGCGCTGTACCCCTCTCCCAAAATCTCACCAATACTAACGTCCCAGACTACCACACTCTATGGCCCATTATTGTATAAGGCTCTTGTACCCGACCTAAAGCTGTACATGTAAATCCCATTATTTTACGCAACAGAATAAATAAGCTGCCCTCTCACTTTTGAAGGCATAGCTAGATTTGAGTTGGCATATACGCTACTCCAAACAAAAAGTGCTCCGTGAATTTATTTCAATGTCGTTTCAAAGTTAAATCAAAGTCATGTCAAAGTGAAGTCAAAGTCAATAATTTATTAACTATTGTGAAGACTAACTGTTCAAGTGGAAATGCTTAAACAAATCATCAGCAAATATGCACTCTCACGATCGATGAGCGAGGCCACTCAACATCCGAAAATTCCCGGAATTCAGTGACAAACCAAAATTAACTGATCAATTGTCTAACTAATGGGAACTAAACCAGTGCGAAAAGAATGACTTCGAAGTCATACGTAATTAAAACAAACCGTAAATCGTCACACAACTAGACCCAATTATCGAACAAAAACAGCAAAGTTGGAGCTGTAATTAAAACAAAATATAAATAAATAATTAAACTTCTTAAACCGAACTGCTAGCTGCTCATAGCAATACAACAAATATAAATTTGAAATACTAGATGGCCTTAATTTCGACCTAATAAATCGTGCATATATTGTGCAAATAATCTCTGTGGAAAAATTAACTTCAAAGCCACTTGAAAGTTAATATAAGCCGAATAACTGGACCTGAGTTGCCCAGTTATGCAACGAAACCGCGTGACTAGAGTGGAAGGAGAATAAAAACCATAGAACCAATTAAACCATAAATAGCCAAATTGAAATCAAATAAAATTCTATTAAAACAAAACAAATATTAAATATAACAAAAGAAATATACCAAAGCTTTAAGAGTACTGTGAGTGATTTCTTAGTGCAAAAGGTTCATAGCATTGCGTACGTAAGTTATGAGTGGCAATTAAACATAACCTAAAAACGTACTGAACCACACTGATTAACCTGACGACTATTAAGCTCCACAATTCATGTTAGACCAGACCTCTTCCCAAGTTGGTAAGCAAGCGTGATAAGTGTCAATTCCTGTAGTCCATAAATTTGTCCGCAGGCTGTCCTTACTCCCACGCACCCTTGCCCTGACTCTAGCAAGGGCCGGAGTATTCTGGATCAGCCTGTCGCCACTCCAAATAGAGTGCAAAGGGCAAATCTCTGTCGTCCTAATTGTTTAGTGTTTTATGTCCAGCGTATTTAGTGCGATACGCCAGAACCGCATAAAAGGGAGCAATTTAGGCCCACAGACTATTGGACCGTAGGTTAGCCATAGTCCCCGTTTGCTTCCTGGGCATATTGGCGGGACGGCAAATTGCAAATTACTCCCGCCAAATCAAAAATTTATGCCAGGGCAATTGCGCGCAAAAGCTGACGGAAAATTCCATTGCGCCGCCCCGTGGAAAAGAGAAACCGAGGAGAGAAGTAAGAAACGGAGCAGAGGCCTACCAATCATAACTGCACCTCGACAGCTTATCTTCTCCCTCCCTATACACACAAACTCTCACCACTCACTCAGTGCAAAGCACACAAATCTCTCCCTCTCCACTTATGCACTAACACAAATAAGAGCAAGCTGCTCACATACACTGCCTTGACACTATTACAAACGTCAACGCCCACTGTTAACACACTGTTAACTGATACTGCTAATCTGACATCGATTATTACATTACACCAACTGTTAACAACTTTTTCACTACTAACAGTGACCAGCTACAGAGCAACAATATGCCTAAGAGGAAGCCAAAAGCACAACTAACCCGGGAGGATAGCTCAGATAGGGAACCGTCCTTCATCGCCATAGATGATGACAGTGATGCTCATCCATTTATGAGCACCATTGATATACCCTCTGAAACCACTCCTGAAAACCATCCCACTGTTATAAAAAATCATAGAGATCCCAAAATCCCACCTCGCAAGGGCAAACCAATATATAAGAATAACTTCCACAGCAAAAGAAGGAAAATCACAAGGACTGTTAACTTTAATGGGCCACCAAAAAATAGGCAGAGAATTCCCTCTTCTGACAGCAGCGCCTCTATCAATTCCCCAGGGCCAAAAAGGAATAGATCAGAAGTAGAACCAGGAAATAAAAGCCCTCTTTCTAATATGACCATTACCAAATCCACATCTAAAAGAATCGTTATCTCCTCCCCACTACATGCTGCAAGACAACGCAGAACAGCTAAGCCTCCCTCCATTTACCTCACCAATATCACCTCCATTCTACCCCTAATTAACGAATTAAAAGAAATAAATGGCACAAACAGCGAGAATAGCACAGAAAACCACGAAAAATTTGTCATTTCTAGCCACAGAGCCACGGGAATTAGAATAGATTGTATTGATATAAACTCGCACAGTGAGATATTGAAACACCTTGAACAAACAGGCAGAAATCATTATACCTATCAGCACGTAGCCAACAGGGGCTGGAGAATCATCATTAAAAACCTACATCACACCACTCCTATAGATAACATTAAACTCGAACTAGGGAAATTAGGACACAAAGTAAGGTATGTCAATAACCTGAAATATTACAAAACAGGATTGCCCATGGATGTCTTTGAAGTAGAGCTTGACCCTCCCAAAGACCCAAAAGACCAAGCAGTTTACAATATAACTTCCATTGCAAATCAGGCTGTTAGAATAGAAAGACAGAAGAAGAGAACCACACCTGTACAGTGTCACAGATGCCAAGCATTTGGGCACACAAAGAACTACTGCAATAAGCCCATAGTTTGCGTAAAATGCTCAGGAAATCACCGTAGCCCGGAATGTAACCTGCAAGACGATGACGCCCCCACATGTGCCAACTGTAAAGAGAGCCATGTAGCTAGCTACAAGGGCTGCAGCTACTATAGAGATCAGCTTCAAAAGATATTAAAGCGCAAAGAGCGCAGAGAACTTAGAGAACCTGAAGCAACAAATGATGCTGACCCCTCCCCACTAGCAGCAAGCGCTGCGCCTATTGCAAGCAACAATGCAAACCAGCAACAAATGCAACCTGTAACCCAAAACATGAATAGTTCAGGAAGCCTAAACCTTAGAAATATAATCGCCAACAACATGCCTCTTAACAGTAGCTACTACACCATAAGTCAGAACTCAAATCAGGGACAAACCGGTAATTCTGAACTCATATTAGTGGCAGTGCAGGGAAACTTAGCAGCAGTCAACTCCCTCACTAAAAAGATGGACCTACTGCTAAACTGCATAACACAGTTACTAGATAAAGACAAGAAAACCAAGTAATAACTAAATGCAAAAACTAAATAGACTAGTTACCTTGCCAAAACTCTCTCTCTGGTTATTCTAGACCAACCGCTTTTATAAATACCAAATTCAGATCAGATACCAGAATTAAATCAGCACAAAAACAGCCAAAAACAGCCAATAAACTCACTTACCGCTAAATGCAGATATGACAGCACTACTCAGAAACCCAAGTAAAAAAAAAAAAAAAGCTCTTTGATAACCCACAAAAATTTTCACTAACAAAACCACAAAACAACATAAATCTAACAGATTACAACCAAGATATGAGATACACTTACCATTATAACTTATACTAACTATTATATGCCGCACCCTCCTCGCAGAAGCTCACTAGGGCCACACACAAACGATGCCCTGGCACTCAGCAGTCAGACATATGCACCCTCACCGGAAAGCAGCCTCTGACAGGACGCCAATATCCAGATAAAACCAAACCCGAGACGGACCGTGACTGCATGGCCTAAACAATACTGCACTACTGCACATAACCTGAAATCAAAGCAAATACTCACATGTTCTCTTTAATTGCCAGACTGATAAACTCAGCACCAAATACGCCTATCAAACTTCAAGCCTCCACTGGAACGCTAACTATGCCAACTCACCCCGAAAGACCCTGCACCCTCCGATTGGACGCTGCCGTGCATCCCCAACTGCTGCACTGGACTGGGATTGACATCTTTTCGGGCACGCTCATCATGTGACGAAACAACCCAGCTAATTGCGTCCCTCTTCTGTGTGGCGGCTGAGAGGTGTTCAGCGGCGACCACAAGCCTGTAAAAGGCAAAGACACGAACCCCTGCTACACTACACCTGCATCCTGCCGTGCACTTTGCAGCATCCAGCCCCATACGAGTGACAGCGGCGATATTTGGCTGCTCCAGACTAACCATTATACAAATATCAAAATTTGGACTGAATGCCGGAACAAATTGGTACAAATTTATCGGCTGATTTGTACTAATTTGTTCTGGCATCTAGTCCTCACTTACCGCTAAATGCAGATATGACAGCACTAACTGGAAACTCAAATAAGGAAACACTCTGATAACCTACAACTCCCCTCCCATAAAACCACAAAACAATATAAAATTAATAGACAACAACCAAGATATAAATTGCATTTATTATCAATACTTACATAAACATATAACATACTGAATCTTCCTCGTAGAAGCTTACTAGGGCCATATAAAAACGATGCTTTGGTATCCAACAGCTGACATATATACTCCCACTGGGAAATTAGCCTCTGCCAAGACACCAGCACCCAGATTGACGAACCGAACGCTAATTACGCCAATCCATTCTTGAAGGCCTTGCATCTTCTTATTGGACGCTGCTGTGCATCCTGACTGCTGCACTGGACTGGGATTGACACCTTTTCGGGCACGCTCACCATGTGATGAAACAACCCAGTGACTTGCGTCCCACTCCCGTGTGGTGGTTGTGCAATATCCAGCGACGACCACAAGCCTGGAAAAGGCAAAGACATGAGTTCCTGTTGCACTGCAACTGCATCCTACCGTGCACTTCGCAACATCCAGTCCCATATGAGCGGCAGCAGCGATATTTTGGCTGTCCAACGGCACCAACTGGAACTCCCTGAAACACCAAACAGAGGGCGAATTAACAAAACATATACTGCAAAACAATTGATTGCACAACTCAGCAGTTAAGTCTGTGCGTGACCTGCCCTTAAGGCCAGAACAAATGCCAAACATCCTGACATGCACCCTGCAATATCAAAACCTTCGATGACTGCCAAAATATCACTCAAATGTACACCCAGAGACAATCAGAACACAGCCAACATAGCTAAATATTAAACTAAATAACTCTCATCGAACATGCCTGTGCGATACCTGCCATATGGCCGAACCAAAGCCAAGATGCTAACACTGATGCTGAAAATTAAAAATAATAAACATCAGACCCCCACACCTATCCCATACTCACCCAGTCCCTCCCCCATATAACCTGCAAAGTACTCATACATTCCTTAACTCAACAGATTAACCATCACCACTGCAAATACGACCAGTTAATCAACAAGCCTCCACTGGATTGCTACCTATGCCAACCTGCTCTGAAAGGCTCCTTACCTCCCTACTGGACGCTGCCGTGCATTCCAACTGCTCCACTGGACCGGGACTGGCATCTTTTACATGCAGATAAAGGACGTACGCTGATGGCTGCATACCTAAAACGGCAGAGACATGTAAAGCAGCCGCCTTGCACCATGTGATACGCAGACCAATCCCCACTCAGCCCTATCTGCCACGAGCTGCCAACTGCGTATGCGATCGCGCAGCTCGCATGGCTACCGAGCAACAGCATCTGACATGGGTCACCAACTGCGTAGCGCCTGCGTGACCCATACTGCAACTGAGTCAGCGCACCTGATGAGATGACAAGCGGCCACCTGGAGCTTCAGCCAAAACCCCCGCCCCTATGCTGCATACAACAATGAAAAAAGCCTAAAGCCTATGACAAAGTACTGCGAATTCAGGACTAGCAAACCTGCCTGTGGACTGCCCTAGACCTGCTGCTGCCCCAGCGGATCTATGCAAGCTCCATACACACTGCCAACCCTGATGCAGCAACACAACAGTAGACCAAAAGGCCTAATATTATGCTGCAATGCTACAGGTGTGCCTCACCATCTCGGGCTGCCAGCAGCGTATGCGAACGAGTGGCTCGAGCCTGCAGCAAAATGCAAGCCAGCACACAGCTAGCTCAGAAGACTAAACTCGGACTTAGTGGATGCGAGCCACTAACCGCGTAGCGACCTTGTGGCTTGCCCTCCATAGAGCCTGCATGTCTGTACCCACGATGCCTTCAGCCACTTGGTTGATCACTGGAAAGCGGGGCTACCAAACATGCCCCGGGAACTACACTAGACCTGATGCTGGATCAACAGTTCTATACAAGCCCTGTGGACTCTGGAAACCCTGCTGCAACAGTACAACAGCAAGCTGAAGACGAGATGCAAATCACAACCATCTGTAGCCCCTAACTGCGTAGCAAACTTGGGGCTACCATTACTAACGCCTCCTGAAATAAGGAACTGGCCCACCAACAAGGAGATGCTCCCCTAGAAGTCTTCGCAATCTGCCCAAAGGACGAGGCGCTGAGATACTAGCTATAAATAACTAACCCTATATTATAGCTAATTGCAAATGCAAAACCTTAAGCCTACCCCCAAACTAAACCTAAACACCAAGCAATGTTATTGCAAAGTATGGAGCGCCACATCTTGCTTACCGGCAACTTGAACCTCCATGCTCAACATCAGTATCCTATCCTTCCCCACCCCCCATACCCCAACTAGTCCGACTAAAAAGAATCAGCTGAAAAAGCAACACTAAAATCCATATAAACTGCCCTCCAAGGTAAACTAAAATTCATAAATCCCATACCCACCAAGAACCAATCGATACAAACACACACACACACACACAAACCCACAACTGACTGTTCATGCTACAACGAATACAAAATTACACCGCTACACTCAGCCAACCTATCAATAAGAGACTAAGACTGCAACAACAGTAATACTTGAATTAACTAAACAACAAAGCCTAAAATGATAACGACCAAAACAGTCAAGCCTACAATTACCTAAACATACGCAACTAAACAGTAAACAATGACTAACAGTCAACTAACAACCTGAAGCATAAAACATACAACTTAAAAACTAAATCAATAATTTAAAACCTAAGACTCTGCACATAACTCCTAAAAATAACTCTTGCCTTGCTAACAGCTGCGATAACCACAAAATCTCAACCTAAACTGGACCAGCTCCACCTTGGGGAAGCTGGAGAGTTATAAATTGTTCGTTGGCAATTTTAAACCTCCAGCCCCCGAGGCACTGTAGCAACTCACCCCTCGCATCGTAGCAAACTCACTCCTTAAAGACCAAGTTATAAAAACAGTACTAAATTTTACTCAACATACACACCCAAACCGTTAACAAGATTCAAATCAACAACCAATCAAAACAGAAACAAAACATAAACTTAAAGTTAAAATTTAAACTAAATCGCTAAACTCATAACCATAAACGTAACTCTTGCCCTGCATATTGCTACGATAACTAAAAATAAACAACTATCTCGGACTAGCTCCCTCTTGGGGAAGCACGGAGAGCTCAGGTTGTTCGTTGGCAACCTTGAGCCTCTTTGCCCCTGAGGCTCCATAAACCCACCCCTCCCCCACCCCCCACCCACACCCACAATACATCTTAAAGAGTAAGCTGCAAAAGCAATGTCTCCATGATTAAATGTACCCTCTAGTCTAAGTGAACTCGGCATAAAAAAGCCAACATGTAAACATAGAGGGAACAGCGCTGTAAGCTGAGCTTAACAAATGTTAAGCTTAACTTACAGCGCTGTACCCCTCTCCCAAAATCTCACCAATACTAACGTCCCAGACTACCACACTCTATGGCCCATTATTGTATAAGGCTCTTGTACCCGACCTAAAGCTGTACATGTAAATCCCATTATTTTACGCAACAGAATAAATAAGCTGCCCTCTCACTTTTGAAGGCATAGCTAGATTTGAGTTGGCATATACGCTACTCCAAACAAAAGAATTTATTTCAATGTCGTTTCAAAGTTAAATCAATGTCATGTCAAAGTGAAGTCAAAGTTAATAAATTGTAATATGCCATAACACAAAGTGAATATGTGCTAAAATGCTTAGTTAACATACTTAACTAGCCAAATTATGCTACTACGGTCGCTATCGAATCATTATTGAATAATCCTGTGCGGAACTACAGAAGTCAAAGCATTGCTATTCAATGTCTGGAAGAAAATCTTAAACCAAGCTTTTAATAAGCATTAAACAGTCAACGCATATAAAACGATCAATAAATAAAACAATAAACTTTTAATTTTAACTTTTATCTAACATAAGTTAACAAATTAAAAAAGGCAAATTATAGAGCATGGTGCGCAGACTTAACACGATTCATGCGGCCAACTAAACCTAACCTATAAATGGTCTGAACTAATAAGCCAATAAATGAACTGGAAACTAACAAACTGATAAACAATAAAACAACAGTAACTAACAAATAAACAAAGCCAATGAAACAATAAACTTAATAAATTAAAACTAATAGCCCTCAAAGACAAACTAAACAAAATAAACCTTAAAATGGCTTAACCTGAACAATAACTACAGGACCATACTGCCATGTAATCAGCCGCTGATGCTCTGCACGGAAAACAGATAAGTCATACCCGCTAATTAATCTACCTGAAAACCCAAACTTCTAAATTACATAACATAAAACTCTCTCCTTCCCTCATAAATTCTGCAATCTACACAAGCTATGCCACAAATTTCTAACAAAATGAGCATAATCAAATAACTTGCAATTAAAAAGCTGTATAACCATGTAAAAAAAAAACAAGAAAGGAAGCTAACTTCGGCACGCCGAAGTTTGTATACCCTTGCAGATTGGTTTTGATGTTTATTTTATAGATTTAAATGCTGAAAACACTCACAAAACAGAGTTTCATTACATTTTACCTATACTTATTATGTTTACAGTTTGACAGTTACAGTTTTACATTCTCAGCTTTATATATTTTATACATTTACCGATCGCTTCTATGGCAGCTATAAGATATAGTTGTCCGATTTTTATGAAATTTATACCAAAATTCTAGAATAATAAAAAAAACGTATATCTCAGAGTAAATAAAAATGCGTTGAAAAACAACGAAGCTATAATTTTATTTCTATTAATTTCTCGATCGTTCCTATGGCAGCTATATCATATAGTCGTCCGATTTTCATAAAATTTTTACCAAAATTCTGGAATAATATAAAATGGCTATATCTCAAAAATGATGCAAAAATATTGAAAAACAGCCAAGTTATACTTTTTTTTCTAAAAATTTATCAAACATTTGTATGGCAGCTATATGATATAGTCGTCCGATCCGGCCCGTTCCGACATATATAGCAGTGAGAGCATATAGAAGACTATATGCAAAGTTTCATTCAGATAGCTTTAAAACTGAGGGACTAGTTTGCGTAGAAACAGACAGACAGACAGACGGACAGACGGACAGACAGACAGACGGACAGACGGACAGACAGACAGACGGACAGACGGACATGGCTAGATCGACTCGGCTGTTGATGCTGATCAAGAATATATATACTTTATAGGGTCGGAAACGTCTCCTTCACTGCGTTGCAAACTTCTGACTGAAATTATAATACCCTGCAAGGGTATAAAAAAAGGAAAAGAAAGGATTACCATACAGACAACTTCCCTCTAATATTATCATCTCACATTTATCCCTTTCTTCCCACTCCTTACACATACTGACGCACGTACGAAGCAAAACCTAAAACAAACACATAAACCAACATGAACTCACCTTCTGAGACTACTCTGTGCTCTCTATAACCAAATTTCACTCATAAGTCGAAATAGAGAGCGAACACAATCCTGGGTAATCGCTCACTAATTCCCCCTAGAGCGAACACATAAACAACACATAAACAACACATAAGCAACATACATCGCCTCCGAACATGTATGCGCGCACGCTCAAACCAAAAACTCTCTCCCCACACTGACTCACCATACTAAATCCATCCCTCGCACCCGCGGAACCAGTAGTTCACTCCGGAATCTATCAAAAGAAACCAGCACGAAGCAGCCATAAACAGGCAAAATGGAAAATAAACCAAAAAAGACAATCACCAAGAAGAAAACGTCAGGAAATCAATCAACAACAATTACGGCTACATCCACCCTGCTGCAGTTCTACGCGAAACACACACAGGAGATGAAAAAATTAGCAAAACCAGTGCAAAGTCCGGCATCAAGAAAACACGAACCTCATGATTCGGAATTAGAGGTGGACACCGACATTGACGTAGAAAACGACGAGGTCGGCCAAGCGATAAATGACCACCTCACAACTGGAACCATGCAGCTCCCTGATAAATTCTGTGAAAAAGCAGCCAATATAACAGAGACAAACCGTGAGTTACAAACTCAACAGGCATTACTGTTGAAAAAAACCCTCAGGAGCGTCATCTCTACTAACTCAACAGCACCACCGACACCAATCTTGGGAGCTGGCAACTCAGTAGAAGAGACAACATCCGATGCAGCCTCACGTGCCACAACATCTAAGCCACAGCCACGGACGCCCACTCCCAACCGCAACCTGTTCCCTGATGAGCTGAATGAAACTGCCACTCAACAAGAAGCCTCTGGCAAGTCCAACCAAACTACAGAACCGGAACCATTCCAATTACCTGGATTCCAGCTTCCACAACCGGAACAAGATGACAATGAGAGTATCATCTCCATTTCCTCATCCATCTCCTCATCCACTCAGAACACTGCTGCCCTTAACCCGGACATGCGCAAAATCCTTAAGGAACTTGGCGTAAGCGCCACCATATGCCAAAAAATCGCCGAAACAATGGCCGCCAACTATAGCGAAAATGAGGAGGATAATAATAACGCCAAAGGTGGCACCCACACTGATGAGAACACTGCCCCTGCTAGCGGAAAATCAGATCCCAAACCAAGAGCAAAGAAACAAATTCGCGGAGGAAGCAGCAGCAAGGGACATCGACCAGCCACCCCCTCCGCCTCCGCTTCCACTTCCACTCGTCCCACTCTGCCCACCTGCAACTGTAGCAGCACACGGAAAATCCTGATGGAAAACACTGAGAAACTAGCCTCCATGCTCGAAGTGGTGGCCACCAAACTCGAGAATATGGCCGCTGACACTAAAATTACAAATATTATAACAAAACCTATCCCTAATAAGAGCTCCATGCTCTCAGATGAAGATGAATGAACTACTACTAAGAAAACAAACTGTCATAACCAGCTGTCACTCCCATCTACACTTTAAGTTACTGAAAATTAAATAAAATAAACAATAAATTCCAAAACACCTCCAAATAACACACCACCTTAAATTTTTACACCATGAAACCCGCAAATACTGAAACATAAGAAAATCCAATAAACTAACGAAAGAAACTACACTGCACAAACATCACGCCACCCCCTAGGGAAATTAAACTCTAACAACTGAATCACAAAATAAAATAAAACAAAACTCTTTAATCGGATCCCAACCAACATAAAAATAAAAATAAATAATTACTAAATTACACGAAAAGCGATAACGAAGGTATTTTTCCCTCCTAACAACTCTGGCCACACTAAAAAAAGAAGAAGACAGAAGCGTGGGCAAATTTGCAAATTTAAACAAAATAAGAATAATTTTACAAATCTCCAGCAACAAAACGCATTCCAAGGCACCACAACGGTTCAGAATAATTCTATACACCAGTGAGCACCTGCCCTAAGTGCTACCAAAGCCAACAACCAAATAATACACAGAAGGCGGACGCCAGAAGCACCAAGCCCTACTGACTCAGGATAAATTCTTCCAATTAAACGGTAAAAACCATTCCCACCAGCTACTAGGGAGAGGCTTAGCATGAATCATAGTGAGGACCTGTAATTCTATAGCACCCGTTACTGACCCAGAAAAACATTTCAGGAATCTCCATACCACGCTTCTGCAAATGAAACATGCTGCCGCAGCTAAAGCCACTGAAGCTGAGCACCTTCCAGCATATCTGGCTGCATTAGACCCGCCTGGAATGAGCATAAGGGAAAGACATCACTATAGACCGGAGAACAACAGAGATCCTAGACTCAATAAGAAAACAGGAATAAATAACGCCATATGCTCCCAATCAACAACGCAAACTGAGGCACAACCAATAACACAACCAGTTGAAATGGATAATTACAAGGGAAAAGAAAATAAGAAGGTCAGAGATTGCACCACCCCTCAATTTGATCCCACCATAATTCCCAAAGTGGAAGATACCCCCACCAAGTCAAGAGGAACAGAACTAGAAAGACTGCTACTGACCTCTCCCACTCCTTTCAACAAGAGCGCGAATCTGTTAATCATGCAGTCACTACAAGCCACGTATAACTCTGGAGGCGGTAATGGAAACACCAGAAAGCAACTCTTCAATGACAGTGATGACGACAGCGAGAGCAACATACCTTTGCAGCAGCTGGTCTCTGGCAAGAAAATCAGAGGGCAAAACCTAAAGCGCCTCAAACCCTTGAAGTCGGCAAACAGGCCCTACACCAGAAGAATCACGGGAGCGATCAAAACAACTGTCTCCTACGCGGACAAACAGAGGCGCTCTAGATCTCGGGCACCCAGAACTTCGGAGGAGCTTGATCTGGCAAACCCTATAGTTTACGATGACAATAACAATAACAATGATAGCCTCTGCTCCCTCAGTCTCACGGCGGGCAACCTTCCATTGGCCCACGGCAGTGACATAACAACAAACGAAATGAGGAAGAATAAAGAGGAGGATATGCCCTGCTGCTCAAGCAGCCTAAACCAACATGCCATAAGCCCAACACTAACAAATGAAAATGCTATCACAATCCAGGCCCAGGAGACCCAAATGCTGCGCACTGCCGAGGAATCGGAACAGAAGAAGAACAAGGAGCCACCCACCGTTTCCTCACGACGCCAAAGGGCGACTGTACTAGCTAGGCCAACTCACCGAGGAGTTCATCTGAAAACGAAAGCAGCCCGTGCAGCTACTGGATCCCAACGCAAGAAGCTGAGCACACCCAAAGTGCACCATTGTGGATGCGGCATCGGTAACAATGATGAGGTCATGCTCGACAACATAAAAAAGCCAACAAGGCCATCATCAAGATAATAGAATCTATAGGCAAAATACACAGACAATGCAGAGAAACTAATGACAATATTGAAATTAACTATCTAAGAAACCCCCAATAGAAATGGGAATCAGTAAAACCAATGAAAATGCTCTTTAATTTACTGACTTAAACATTTAGCATAAGAAACAAGCTTCATTAATCTTAACGAACTTATCAGTTCATTATATATTATGCCCAAAATACATATCTGTTTTTGAATAAACCTCTTTATGTTTAAAACTAAGGGAAATACAATAATAAAACCCTATACTTGCTGTGCAAGACACCTTATCTCACTATGTAAAAGAAACATACATACATACATAAATATAAAACAAAATCAATAAACGAACACGTCAGCCTTATTCAAATATTACTCAATCTACGCCTAACTAAGGGAGGGAAGCCTTCACGGCACTTGAAACAAATAATGCTAGAAGCAGCTAGTAATGAATAACAGAAACTACACCAATACATTTGGAAAGCATACTTAGCAAAACTAGAACATAGCCAGCAGCGCTAAGTGCAAACAGTAGCAGGAATAACAATATCCAGAAACAACCTGAACATTAATATGCCCTATGGCTGCCTAGAATAAGCTGCCTGGACAAGAACTAAAACCTGCTCCAGATGACAGAATTAAATAATACAAACAGCCAATTAACATACTTACTATAAAATGCAGAAATGACAGCACAAAATCGGAAACCAAACAAAGAAATACCCCGACAACCCACAAATCCCCTTCTCCTGCGTAATTCATTATAACCAAAATAGGAAATCAAGATATAAATCACAATTATTATTAAAAAAATTTATATTAACCAAATACTACATCTCCCTTGCAGAAGATTACTAAATGCCATATAACATACTACTTTGAAATCCAACAGCATGACACACACGCCTCTAGAAAGCAGACTTTGCC
The DNA here is from genome assembly GCF_030179895.1 of Drosophila kikkawai. Lineage (NCBI taxonomy): Eukaryota > Metazoa > Arthropoda > Insecta > Diptera > Drosophilidae > Drosophila > Drosophila kikkawai. The sequence goes on along the minus strand of NW_027222512.1, from coordinate 234,180 downwards.
AGGACACCAGCATCCAGATAGGGCCAAATCCAAACAGACTGAGACTCTATGGCTCAAACAAATTACATGCACCTGCGCGAAGCCTGAAATTAAAAAGCAAATAATAATAAGTTCTCTCTAACCACCAGATTGAGGGGCAAAACGCCTACCAAACCTCAAGCCTCCATTGGAACGCTAACTTACGCCAATCCATCCTTAAAGGCCTTGCACCTCCTTATTGGACGCTGCTGCGCATCCCGACTGTTGCACTGGACTGGGATTGACATCTTTTAGGGCACGCTCACCATGTGACGAAACAACCCAGCGACTTGCGTCCCACTCCCGTGTGGTGGTTGTGTGATGCCCAGCGACGACCACAAACCTGGAAAAGGCAAAGATATGAGTTCCTGTTGCACTGCACCTGCATCCTACCGGGCACTTCGCAACATCCAGTCCCATATGAGCGGCAGCAGCGATATTTTGGCTGTCCAATGGTATCAACTGGAACTCCCTGAAACACCAAACAGAGGGCGAATTAACAAGACACATACTGCAAAACAATTGATTGCACAACTCAGCAGTTAAGTCTGTGCGTGACCTGCCCTTAAGGCCAGAACAAATGCCAAACATCCTGACATGCTCCCTGCAATATCACAACCTTTGATGACTGCCAAAATATCACTCAAATGTACACCTGGAGACAATCAGAACACAGCCAACATAGCTAAATATTAAGCTAAATAACACTCATCGAACATGCCTGTGCGATACCTGCCATATGGCCGAACCAAAGCCAAGATGCTAACACTGATGCTGAAAATTAAAAATAACAAACATCAGACCCCCACACCTATCCCATACTCACCCAGTCCCTCCCCCATATAACTTGCAAAGTACTCATACATTCCTTAACTCAACAGATTAACCATCACCACTGCAAATACGACCAGTTAATCAACAAGCCTCCACTGGATTGCTACCTATGCCAACCTGCTCTGAAAGGCTCCTTACCTCCCTACTGGACGCTGCCGTGCATTCCAACTGCTCCACTGGACTGGGATTGGCATCTTTTACATGCAGATAAAGGACGTACGCTGATGGCTGCGTACCTTAAAATGGCAGAGACATGTAAAGCAGCCGCCTTGCACCATGCGATACACAGACCAACCCCCACCTAGCCCTAACTGCCACGAGCTGCCAACTGCGTAGGTGATCGCGCAGCTCGCATGGCTACCGAGCAACAGCATCTGACATGGGTCACCAACTGCGTAGCGCCTGCGTGACCCATACTGCAACTGAGTCAGCGCACCTGATGAGATGACAAGCGGCCACCTGGAGCTTCAGCCAAAACCCCCGCCCCTATGCTGCATACAACAATGAAAAAAGCCTAAAGCCTATGACAAAGTACTGCGAATTCAGGACTAGCAAACCTGCCTGTGGACTGCCCTAGACCTGCTGCTGCCCCAGCGGATCTATGCAAGCTCCATACACACTGCCAACCCTGATGCAGCAACACAACAGTAGACCAAAAGGCCCAATATTATGCTGCAATGCTACAGGCGTGCCTCACCATCTCGGGCCGCCAGCAGCGTATGCGAACGAGTGGCTCGAGCCTGCAGCAAAATGCAAGCCAGCACACAGCTAGCTCAGAAGACTAAACTCGGACTTAGTGGATGCGAGCCACTAACCGCGTAGCGACCTTGTGGCTTGCCCTCCATAGAGCCTGCATGTCTGTACCCACGATGCCTTCAGCCACTTGGTTGATCACTGGAAAGCGGGGCTACCAAACATGCCCCGGGAACTACACTAGACCTGATGCTGGATCAACAGTTCTATACAAGCCCTGTGGACTCTGGAAACCCTGCTGCAACAGTACAACAGCAAGCTGAAGACGAGATGCAAATCACAACCATCTGTAGCCCCTAACTGCGTAGCAAACTTGGGGCTACCATTACTAACGCCTCCTGAAATAAGGAACTGGCCCACCAACAAGGAGATGCTCCCCTAGAAGTCTTCGCAATCTGCCCAAAGGACGAGGCGCTGAGATACTAGCTATAAATAACTAACCCTATATTATAGCTAATTGCAAATGCAAAACCTTAAGCCTACCCCCAAACTAAACCTAAACACCAAGCAATGTTATTGCAAAGTATGGAGCGCCACATCTTGCTTACCGGCAACTTGAACCTCCATGCTCAACATCAGTATCCTATCCTTCCCCACCCCCCATACCCCAACTAGTCCGACTAAAAAGAATCAGCTGAAAAAGCAACACTAAAATCCATATAAACTGCCCTCCAAGGTAAACTAAAATTCATAAATCCCATACCCACCAAGAACCAATCGATACAAACACACACACACACACACAAACCCACAACTGACTGTTCATGCTACAACGAATACAAAATTACACCGCTACACTCAGCCAACCTATCAATAAGAGACTAAGACTGCAACAACAGTAATACTTGAATTAACTAAACAACAAAGCCTAAAATGATAACGACCAAAACAGTCAAGCCTACAATTACCTAAACATACGCAACTAAACAGTAAACAATGACTAACAGTCAACTAACAACCTGAAGCATAAAACATACAACTTAAAAACTAAATCAATAATTTAAAACCTAAGACTCTGCACATAACTCCTAAAAATAACTCTTGCCTTGCTAACAGCTGCGATAACCACAAAATCTCAACCTAAACTGGACCAGCTCCACCTTGGGGAAGCTGGAGAGTTATAAATTGTTCGTTGGCAATTTTAAACCTCCAGCCCCCGAGGCACTGTAGCAACTCACCCCTCGCATCGTAGCAAACTCACTCCTTAAAGACCAAGTTATAAAAACAGTACTAAATTTTACTCAACATACACACCCAAACCGTTAACAAGATTCAAATCAACAACCAATCAAAACAGAAACAAAACATAAACTTAAAGTTAAAATTTAAACTAAATCGCTAAACTCATAACCATAAACGTAACTCTTGCCCTGCATATTGCTACGATAACTAAAAATAAACAACTATCTCGGACTAGCTCCCTCTTGGGGAAGCACGGAGAGCTCAGGTTGTTCGTTGGCAACCTTGAGCCTCTTTGCCCCTGAGGCTCCATAAACCCACCCCTCCCCCACCCCCCCACCCACACCCACAATACATCTTAAAGAGTAAGCTGCAAAAGCAATGTCTCCATGATTAAATGTACCCTCTAGTCTAAGTGAACTCGGCATAAAAAAGCCAACATGTAAACATAGAGGGAACAGCGCTGTAAGCTGAGCTTAACAAATGTTAAGCTTAACTTACAGCGCTGTACCCCTCTCCCAAAATCTCACCAATACTAACGTCCCAGACTACCACACTCTATGGCCCATTATTGTATAAGGCTCTTGTACCCGACCTAAAGCTGTACATGTAAATCCCATTATTTTACGCAACAGAATAAATAAGCTGCCCTCTCACTTTTGAAGGCATAGCTAGATTTGAGTTGGCATATACGCTACTCCAAACAAAAATCAAAGTCATGTCAAAGTGAAGTCAAAGTCAATAATTTATTAACTATTGTGAAGACTAACTGTTCAAGTGGAAATGCTTAAACAAATCATCAGCAAATATGCACTCTCACGATCGATGAGCGAGGCCACTCAACATCCGAAAATTCCCGGAATTCAGTGACAAACCAAAATTAACTGATCAATTGTCTAACTAATGGGAACTAAACCAGTGCGAAAAGAATGACTTCGAAGTCATACGTAATTAAAACAAACCGTAAATCGTCACACAACTAGACCCAATTATCGAACAAAAACAGCAAAGTTGGAGCTGTAATTAAAACAAAATATAAATAAATAATTAAACTTCTTAAACCGAACTGCTAGCTGCTCATAGCAATACAACAAATATAAATTTGAAATACTAGATGGCCTTAATTTCGACCTAATAAATCGTGCATATATTGTGCAAATAATCTCTGTGGAAAAATTAACTTCAAAGCCACTTGAAAGTTAATATAAGCCGAATAACTGGACCTGAGTTGCCCAGTTATGCAACGAAACCGCGTGACTAGAGTGGAAGGAGAATAAAAACCATAGAACCAATTAAACCATAAATAGCCAAATTGAAATCAAATAAAATTCTATTAAAACAAAACAAATATTAAATATAACAAAAGAAATATACCAAAGCTTTAAGAGTACTGTGAGTGATTTCTTAGTGCAAAAGGTTCATAGCATTGCGTACGTAAGTTATGAGTGGCAATTAAACATAACCTAAAAACGTACTGAACCACACTGATTAACCTGACGACTATTAAGCTCCACAATTCATGTTAGACCAGACCTCTTCCCAAGTTGGTAAGCAAGCGTGATAAGTGTCAATTCCTGTAGTCCATAAATTTGTCCGCAGGCTGTCCTTACTCCCACGCACCCTTGCCCTGACTCTAGCAAGGGCCGGAGTATTCTGGATCAGCCTGTCGCCACTCCAAATAGAGTGCAAAGGGCAAATCTCTGTCGTCCTAATTGTTTAGTGTTTTATGTCCAGCGTATTTAGTGCGATACGCCAGAACCGCATAAAAGGGAGCAATTTAGGCCCACAGACTATTGGACCGTAGGTTAGCCATAGTCCCCGTTTGCTTCCTGGGCATATTGGCGGGACGGCAAATTGCAAATTACTCCCGCCAAATCAAAAATTTATGCCAGGGCAATTGCGCGCAAAAGCTGACGGAAAATTCCATTGCGCCGCCCCGTGGAAAAGAGAAACCGAGGAGAGAAGTAAGAAACGGAGCAGAGGCCTACCAATCATAACTGCACCTCGACAGCTTATCTTCTCCCTCCCTATACACACAAACTCTCACCACTCACTCAGTGCAAAGCACACAAATCTCTCCCTCTCCACTTATGCACTAACACAAATAAGAGCAAGCTGCTCACATACACTGCCTTGACACTATTACAAACGTCAACGCCCACTGTTAACACACTGTTAACTGATACTGCTAATCTGACATCGATTATTACATTACACCAACTGTTAACAACTTTTTCACTACTAACAGTGACCAGCTACAGAGCAACAATATGCCTAAGAGGAAGCCAAAAGCACAACTAACCCGGGAGGATAGCTCAGATAGGGAACCGTCCTTCATCGCCATAGATGATGACAGTGATGCTCATCCATTTATGAGCACCATTGATATACCCTCTGAAACCACTCCTGAAAACCATCCCACTGTTATAAAAAATCATAGAGATCCCAAAATCCCACCTCGCAAGGGCAAACCAATATATAAGAATAACTTCCACAGCAAAAGAAGGAAAATCACAAGGACTGTTAACTTTAATGGGCCACCAAAAAATAGGCAGAGAATTCCCTCTTCTGACAGCAGCGCCTCTATCAATTCCCCAGGGCCAAAAAGGAATAGATCAGAAGTAGAACCAGGAAATAAAAGCCCTCTTTCTAATATGACCATTACCAAATCCACATCTAAAAGAATCGTTATCTCCTCCCCACTACATGCTGCAAGACAACGCAGAACAGCTAAGCCTCCCTCCATTTACCTCACCAATATCACCTCCATTCTACCCCTAATTAACGAATTAAAAGAAATAAATGGCACAAACAGCGAGAATAGCACAGAAAACCACGAAAAATTTGTCATTTCTAGCCACAGAGCCACGGGAATTAGAATAGATTGTATTGATATAAACTCGCACAGTGAGATATTGAAACACCTTGAACAAACAGGCAGAAATCATTATACCTATCAGCACGTAGCCAACAGGGGCTGGAGAATCATCATTAAAAACCTACATCACACCACTCCTATAGATAACATTAAACTCGAACTAGGGAAATTAGGACACAAAGTAAGGTATGTCAATAACCTGAAATATTACAAAACAGGATTGCCCATGGATGTCTTTGAAGTAGAGCTTGACCCTCCCAAAGACCCAAAAGACCAAGCAGTTTACAATATAACTTCCATTGCAAATCAGGCTGTTAGAATAGAAAGACAGAAGAAGAGAACCACACCTGTACAGTGTCACAGATGCCAAGCATTTGGGCACACAAAGAACTACTGCAATAAGCCCATAGTTTGCGTAAAATGCTCAGGAAATCACCGTAGCCCGGAATGTAACCTGCAAGACGATGACGCCCCCACATGTGCCAACTGTAAAGAGAGCCATGTAGCTAGCTACAAGGGCTGCAGCTACTATAGAGATCAGCTTCAAAAGATATTAAAGCGCAAAGAGCGCAGAGAACTTAGAGAACCTGAAGCAACAAATGATGCTGACCCCTCCCCACTAGCAGCAAGCGCTGCGCCTATTGCAAGCAACAATGCAAACCAGCAACAAATGCAACCTGTAACCCAAAACATGAATAGTTCAGGAAGCCTAAACCTTAGAAATATAATCGCCAACAACATGCCTCTTAACAGTAGCTACTACACCATAAGTCAGAACTCAAATCAGGGACAAACCGGTAATTCTGAACTCATATTAGTGGCAGTGCAGGGAAACTTAGCAGCAGTCAACTCCCTCACTAAAAAGATGGACCTACTGCTAAACTGCATAACACAGTTACTAGATAAAGACAAGAAAACCAAGTAATAACTAAATGCAAAAACTAAATAGACTAGTTACCTTGCCAAAACTCTCTCTCTGGTTATTCTAGACCAACCGCTTTTATAAATACCAAATTCAGATCAGATACCAGAATTAAATCAGCACAAAAACAGCCAAAAACAGCCAATAAACTCACTTACCGCTAAATGCAGATATGACAGCACTACTCAGAAACCCAAGTAAAAAAAAAAAAAAGCTCTTTGATAACCCACAAAAATTTTCACTAACAAAACCACAAAACAACATAAATCTAACAGATTACAACCAAGATATGAGATACACTTACCATTATAACTTATACTAACTATTATATGCCGCACCCTCCTCGCAGAAGCTCACTAGGGCCACACACAAACGATGCCCTGGCACTCAGCAGTCAGACATATGCACCCTCACCGGAAAGCAGCCTCTGACAGGACGCCAATATCCAGATAAAACCAAACCCGAGACGGACCGTGACTGCATGGCCTAAACAATACTGCACTACTGCACATAACCTGAAATCAAAGCAAATACTCACATGTTCTCTTTAATTGCCAGACTGATAAACTCAGCACCAAATACGCCTATCAAACTTCAAGCCTCCACTGGAACGCTAACTATGCCAACTCACCCCGAAAGACCCTGCACCCTCCGATTGGACGCTGCCGTGCATCCCCAACTGCTGCACTGGACTGGGATTGACATCTTTTCGGGCACGCTCATCATGTGACGAAACAACCCAGCTAATTGCGTCCCTCTTCTGTGTGGCGGCTGAGAGGTGTTCAGCGGCGACCACAAGCCTGTAAAAGGCAAAGACACGAACCCCTGCTACACTACACCTGCATCCTGCCGTGCACTTTGCAGCATCCAGCCCCATACGAGTGACAGCGGCGATATTTGGCTGCTCCAGACTAACCATTATACAAATATCAAAATTTGGACTGAATGCCGGAACAAATTGGTACAAATTTATCGGCTGATTTGTACTAATTTGTTCTGGCATCTAGTCCTCACTTACCGCTAAATGCAGATATGACAGCACTAACTGGAAACTCAAATAAGGAAACACTCTGATAACCTACAACTCCCCTCCCATAAAACCACAAAACAATATAAAATTAATAGACAACAACCAAGATATAAATTGCATTTATTATCAATACTTACATAAACATATAACATACTGAATCTTCCTCGTAGAAGCTTACTAGGGCCATATAAAAACGATGCTTTGGTATCCAACAGCTGACATATATACTCCCACTGGGAAATTAGCCTCTGCCAAGACACCAGCACCCAGATTGACGAACCGAACGCTAATTACGCCAATCCATTCTTGAAGGCCTTGCATCTTCTTATTGGACGCTGCTGTGCATCCTGACTGCTGCACTGGACTGGGATTGACACCTTTTCGGGCACGCTCACCATGTGATGAAACAACCCAGTGACTTGCGTCCCACTCCCGTGTGGTGGTTGTGCAATATCCAGCGACGACCACAAGCCTGGAAAAGGCAAAGACATGAGTTCCTGTTGCACTGCAACTGCATCCTACCGTGCACTTCGCAACATCCAGTCCCATATGAGCGGCAGCAGCGATATTTTGGCTGTCCAACGGCACCAACTGGAACTCCCTGAAACACCAAACAGAGGGCGAATTAACAAAACATATACTGCAAAACAATTGATTGCACAACTCAGCAGTTAAGTCTGTGCGTGACCTGCCCTTAAGGCCAGAACAAATGCCAAACATCCTGACATGCACCCTGCAATATCAAAACCTTCGATGACTGCCAAAATATCACTCAAATGTACACCCAGAGACAATCAGAACACAGCCAACATAGCTAAATATTAAACTAAATAACTCTCATCGAACATGCCTGTGCGATACCTGCCATATGGCCGAACCAAAGCCAAGATGCTAACACTGATGCTGAAAATTAAAAATAATAAACATCAGACCCCCACACCTATCCCATACTCACCCAGTCCCTCCCCCATATAACCTGCAAAGTACTCATACATTCCTTAACTCAACAGATTAACCATCACCACTGCAAATACGACCAGTTAATCAACAAGCCTCCACTGGATTGCTACCTATGCCAACCTGCTCTGAAAGGCTCCTTACCTCCCTACTGGACGCTGCCGTGCATTCCAACTGCTCCACTGGACCGGGACTGGCATCTTTTACATGCAGATAAAGGACGTACGCTGATGGCTGCATACCTAAAACGGCAGAGACATGTAAAGCAGCCGCCTTGCACCATGTGATACGCAGACCAATCCCCACTCAGCCCTATCTGCCACGAGCTGCCAACTGCGTATGCGATCGCGCAGCTCGCATGGCTACCGAGCAACAGCATCTGACATGGGTCACCAACTGCGTAGCGCCTGCGTGACCCATACTGCAACTGAGTCAGCGCACCTGATGAGATGACAAGCGGCCACCTGGAGCTTCAGCCAAAACCCCCGCCCCTATGCTGCATACAACAATGAAAAAAGCCTAAAGCCTATGACAAAGTACTGCGAATTCAGGACTAGCAAACCTGCCTGTGGACTGCCCTAGACCTGCTGCTGCCCCAGCGGATCTATGCAAGCTCCATACACACTGCCAACCCTGATGCAGCAACACAACAGTAGACCAAAAGGCCTAATATTATGCTGCAATGCTACAGGTGTGCCTCACCATCTCGGGCTGCCAGCAGCGTATGCGAACGAGTGGCTCGAGCCTGCAGCAAAATGCAAGCCAGCACACAGCTAGCTCAGAAGACTAAACTCGGACTTAGTGGATGCGAGCCACTAACCGCGTAGCGACCTTGTGGCTTGCCCTCCATAGAGCCTGCATGTCTGTACCCACGATGCCTTCAGCCACTTGGTTGATCACTGGAAAGCGGGGCTACCAAACATGCCCCGGGAACTACACTAGACCTGATGCTGGATCAACAGTTCTATACAAGCCCTGTGGACTCTGGAAACCCTGCTGCAACAGTACAACAGCAAGCTGAAGACGAGATGCAAATCACAACCATCTGTAGCCCCTAACTGCGTAGCAAACTTGGGGCTACCATTACTAACGCCTCCTGAAATAAGGAACTGGCCCACCAACAAGGAGATGCTCCCCTAGAAGTCTTCGCAATCTGCCCAAAGGACGAGGCGCTGAGATACTAGCTATAAATAACTAACCCTATATTATAGCTAATTGCAAATGCAAAACCTTAAGCCTACCCCCAAACTAAACCTAAACACCAAGCAATGTTATTGCAAAGTATGGAGCGCCACATCTTGCTTACCGGCAACTTGAACCTCCATGCTCAACATCAGTATCCTATCCTTCCCCACCCCCCATACCCCAACTAGTCCGACTAAAAAGAATCAGCTGAAAAAGCAACACTAAAATCCATATAAACTGCCCTCCAAGGTAAACTAAAATTCATAAATCCCATACCCACCAAGAACCAATCGATACAAACACACACACACACACACAAACCCACAACTGACTGTTCATGCTACAACGAATACAAAATTACACCGCTACACTCAGCCAACCTATCAATAAGAGACTAAGACTGCAACAACAGTAATACTTGAATTAACTAAACAACAAAGCCTAAAATGATAACGACCAAAACAGTCAAGCCTACAATTACCTAAACATACGCAACTAAACAGTAAACAATGACTAACAGTCAACTAACAACCTGAAGCATAAAACATACAACTTAAAAACTAAATCAATAATTTAAAACCTAAGACTCTGCACATAACTCCTAAAAATAACTCTTGCCTTGCTAACAGCTGCGATAACCACAAAATCTCAACCTAAACTGGACCAGCTCCACCTTGGGGAAGCTGGAGAGTTATAAATTGTTCGTTGGCAATTTTAAACCTCCAGCCCCCGAGGCACTGTAGCAACTCACCCCTCGCATCGTAGCAAACTCACTCCTTAAAGACCAAGTTATAAAAACAGTACTAAATTTTACTCAACATACACACCCAAACCGTTAACAAGATTCAAATCAACAACCAATCAAAACAGAAACAAAACATAAACTTAAAGTTAAAATTTAAACTAAATCGCTAAACTCATAACCATAAACGTAACTCTTGCCCTGCATATTGCTACGATAACTAAAAATAAACAACTATCTCGGACTAGCTCCCTCTTGGGGAAGCACGGAGAGCTCAGGTTGTTCGTTGGCAACCTTGAGCCTCTTTGCCCCTGAGGCTCCATAAACCCACCCCTCCCCCACCCCCCCACCCACACCCACAATACATCTTAAAGAGTAAGCTGCAAAAGCAATGTCTCCATGATTAAATGTACCCTCTAGTCTAAGTGAACTCGGCATAAAAAAGCCAACATGTAAACATAGAGGGAACAGCGCTGTAAGCTGAGCTTAACAAATGTTAAGCTTAACTTACAGCGCTGTACCCCTCTCCCAAAATCTCACCAATACTAACGTCCCAGACTACCACACTCTATGGCCCATTATTGTATAAGGCTCTTGTACCCGACCTAAAGCTGTACATGTAAATCCCATTATTTTACGCAACAGAATAAATAAGCTGCCCTCTCACTTTTGAAGGCATAGCTAGATTTGAGTTGGCATATACGCTACTCCAAACAAAACAAACAAAAAGTGCTCCGTGAATTTATTTCAATGTCGTTTCAAAGTTAAATCAATGTCATGTCAAAGTGAAGTCAAAGTTAATAAATTGTAATATGCCATAACACAAAGTGAATATGTGCTAAAATGCTTAGTTAACATACTTAACTAGCCAAATTATGCTACTACGGTCGCTATCGAATCATTATTGAATAATCCTGTGCGGAACTACAGAAGTCAAAGCATTGCTATTCAATGTCTGGAAGAAAATCTTAAACCAAGCTTTTAATAAGCATTAAACAGTCAACGCATATAAAACGATCAATAAATAAAACAATAAACTTTTAATTTTAACTTTTATCTAACATAAGTTAACAAATTAAAAAAGGCAAATTATAGAGCATGGTGCGCAGACTTAACACGATTCATGCGGCCAACTAAACCTAACCTATAAATGGTCTGAACTAATAAGCCAATAAATGAACTGGAAACTAACAAACTGATAAACAATAAAACAACAGTAACTAACAAATAAACAAAGCCAATGAAACAATAAACTTAATAAATTAAAACTAATAGCCCTCAAAGACAAACTAAACAAAATAAACCTTAAAATGGCTTAACCTGAACAATAACTACAGGACCATACTGCCATGTAATCAGCCGCTGATGCTCTGCACGGAAAACAGATAAGTCATACCCGCTAATTAATCTACCTGAAAACCCAAACTTCTAAATTACATAACATAAAACTCTCTCCTTCCCTCATAAATTCTGCAATCTACACAAGCTATGCCACAAATTTCTAACAAAATGAGCATAATCAAATAACTTGCAATTAAAAAGCTGTATAACCATGTAAAAAAAAAAAAGGAAAAGAAAGGATTACCATACAGACAACTTCCCTCTAATATTATCATCTCACATTTATCCCTTTCTTCCCACTCCTTACACATACTGACGCACGTACGAAGCAAAACCTAAAACAAACACATAAACCAACATGAACTCACCTTCCGAGACTACTCTGTGCTCTCTATAACCAAATTTCACTCATAAGTCGAAATAGAGAGCGAACACAATCCTGGGTAATCGCTCACTAATTCCCCCTAGAGCGAACACATAAACAACACATAAACAACACATAAGCAACATACATCGCCTCCGAACATGTATGCGCGCACGCTCAAACCAAAAACTCTCTCCCCACACTGACTCACCATACTAAATCCATCCCTCGCACCCGCGGAACCAGTAGTTCACTCCGGAATCTATCAAAAGAAACCAGCACGAAGCAGCCATAAACAGGCAAAATGGAAAATAAACCAAAAAAGACAATCACCAAGAAGAAAACGTCAGGAAATCAATCAACAACAATTACGGCTACATCCACCCTGCTGCAGTTCTACGCGAAACACACACAGGAGATGAAAAAATTAGCAAAACCAGTGCAAAGTCCGGCATCAAGAAAACACGAACCTCATGATTCGGAATTAGAGGTGGACACCGACATTGACGTAGAAAACGACGAGGTCGGCCAAGCGATAAATGACCACCTCACAACTGGAACCATGCAGCTCCCTGATAAATTCTGTGAAAAAGCAGCCAATATAACAGAGACAAACCGTGAGTTACAAACTCAACAGGCATTACTGTTGGAAAAAACCCTCAGGAGCGTCATCTCTACTAACTCAACAGCACCACCGACACCAATCTTGGGAGCTGGCAACTCAGTAGAAGAGACAACATCCGATGCAGCCTCACGTGCCACAACATCTAAGCCACAGCCACGGACGCCCACTCCCAACCGCAACCTGTTCCCTGATGAGCTGAATGAAACTGCCACTCAACAAGAAGCCTCTGGCAAGTCCAACCAAACTACAGAACCGGAACCATTCCAATTACCTGGATTCCAGCTTCCACAACCGGAACAAGATGACAATGAGAGTATCATCTCCATTTCCTCATCCATCTCCTCATCCACTCAGAACACTGCTGCCCTTAACCCGGACATGCGCAAAATCCTTAAGGAACTTGGCGTAAGCGCCACCATATGCCAAAAAATCGCCGAAACAATGGCCGCCAACTATAGCGAAAATGAGGAGGATAATAATAACGCCAAAGGTGGCACCCACACTGATGAGAACACTGCCCCTGCTAGCGGAAAATCAGATCCCAAACCAAGAGCAAAGAAACAAATTCGCGGAGGAAGCAGCAGCAAGGGACATCGACCAGCCACCCCCTCCGCCTCCGCTTCCACTTCCACTCGTCCCACTCTGCCCACCTGCAACTGTAGCAGCACACGGAAAATCCTGATGGAAAACACTGAGAAACTAGCCTCCATGCTCGAAGTGGTGGCCACCAAACTCGAGAATATGGCCGCTGACACTAAAATTACAAATATTATAACAAAACCTATCCCTAATAAGAGCTCCATGCTCTCAGATGAAGATGAATGAACTACTACTAAGAAAACAAACTGTCATAACCAGCTGTCACTCCCATCTACACTTTAAGTTACTGAAAATTAAATAAAATAAACAATAAATTCCAAAACACCTCCAAATAACACACCACCTTAAATTTTTACACCATGAAACCCGCAAATACTGAAACATAAGAAAATCCAATAAACTAACGAAAGAAACTACACTGCACAAACATCACGCCACCCCCTAGGGAAATTAAACTCTAACAACTAAATCACAAAATAAAATAAAACAAAACTCTTTAATCGGATCCCAACCAACATAAAAATAAAAATAAATAATTACTAAATTACACGAAAAGCGATAACGAAGGTATTTTTCCCTCCTAACAACTCTGGCCACACTAAAAAAAGAAGAAGACAGAAGCGTGGGCAAATCTGCAAATTTAAACAAAATAAGAATAATTTTACAAATCTCCAGCAACAAAACGCATTCCAAGGCACCACAACGGTTCAGAATAATTCTATACACCAGTGAGCACCTGCCCTAAGTGCTACCAAAGCCAACAACCAAATAATACACAGAAGGCGGACGCCAGAAGCACCAAGCCCTACTGACTCAGGATAAATTCTTCCAATTAAACGGTAAAAACCATTCCCACCAGCTACTAGGGAGAGGCTTAGCATGAATCATAGAATCTCCATACCACGCTTCTGCAAATGAAACATGCTGCCGCAGCTAAAGCCACTGAAGCTGAGCACCTTCCAGCATATCTGGCTGCATTAGACCCGCCTGGAATGAGCATAAGGGAAAGACATCACTATAGACCGGAGAACAACAGAGATCCTAGACTCAATAAGAAAACAGGAATAAATAACGCCATATGCTCCCAATCAACAACGCAAACTGAGGCACAACCAATAACACAACCAGTTGAAATGGATAATTACAAGGGAAAAGAAAATAAGAAGGTCAGAGATTGCACCACCCCTCAATTTGATCCCACCATAATTCCCAAAGTGGAAGATACCCCCACCAAGTCAAGAGGAACAGAACTAGAAAGACTGCTACTGACCTCTCCCACTCCTTTCAACAAGAGCGCGAATCTGTTAATCATGCAGTCACTACAAGCCACGTATAACTCTGGAGGCGGTAATGGAAACACCAGAAAGCAACTCTTCAATGACAGTGATGACGACAGCGAGAGCAACATACCTTTGCAGCAGCTGGTCTCTGGCAAGAAAATCAGAGGGCAAAACCTAAAGCGCCTCAAACCCTTGAAGTCGGCAAACAGGCCCTACACCAGAAGAATCACGGGAGCGATCAAAACAACTGTCTCCTACGCGGACAAACAGAGGCGCTCTAGATCTCGGGCACCCAGAACTTCGGAGGAGCTTGATCTGGCAAACCCTATAGTTTACGATGACAATAACAATAACAATGATAGCCTCTGCTCCCTCAGTCTCACGGCGGGCAACCTTCCATTGGCCCACGGCAGTGACATAACAACAAATGAAATGAGGAAGAATAAAGAGGAGGATATGCCCTGCTGCTCAAGCAGCCTAAACCAACATGCCATAAGCCCAACACTAACAAATGAAAATGCTATCACAATCCAGGCCCAGGAGACCCAAATGCTGCGCACTGCCGAGGAATCGGAACAGAAGAAGAACAAGGAGCCACCCACCGTTTCCTCACGACGCCAAAGGGCGACTGTACCAGCTAGGCCAACTCACCGAGGAGTTCATCTGAAAACGAAAGCAGCCCGTGCAGCTACTGGATCCCAACGCAAGAAGCTGAGCACACCCAAAGTGCACCATTGTGGATGCGGCATCGGTAACAATGATGAGGTCATGCTCGACAACATAAAAAAAGCCAACAAGGCCATCATCAAGATAATAGAATCTATAGGCAAAATACACAGACAATGCAGAGAAACTAATGACAATATTGAAATTAACTATCTAAGAAACCCCCAATAGAAATGGGAATCAGTAAAACCAACGAAAATGCTCTTTAATTTACTGACTTAAACATTTAGCATAAGAAACAAGCTTCATTAATCTTAACGAACTTATCAGTTCATTATATATTATGCCCAAAATACATATCTGTTTTTGAATAAACCTCTTTATGTTTAAAACTAAGGGAAATACAATAATAAAACCCTATACTTGCTGTGCAAGACACCTTATCTCACTATGTAAAAGAAACATACATACATACATAAATATAAAACAAAATCAATAAATGAACACGTCAGCCTTATTCAAATATTACTCAATCTACGCCTAACTAAGGGAGGGAAGCCTTCACGGCACTTGAAACAAATAATGCTAGAAGCAGCTAGTAATGAATAACAGAAACTACACCAATACATTTGGAAAGCATACTTAGCAAAACTAGAACATAGCCAGCAGCGCTAAGTGCAAACAGTAGCAGGAATAACAATATCCAGAAACAACCTGAACATTAATATGCCCTATGGCTGCCTAGAATAAGCTGCCTGGACAAGAACTAAAACCTGCTCCAGATGACAGAATTAAATAATACAAACAGCCAATTAACATACTTACTATAAAATGCAGAAATGACAGCACAAAATCGGAAACCAAACAAAGAAATACCCCGACAACCCACAAATCCCCTTCTCCTGCGTAATTCATTATAACCAAAATAGGAAATCAAGATATAAATCACAATTATTATTAAAAAAAATTTATATTAACCAAATACTACATCTCCCTTGCAGAAGATTACTAAATGCCATATAACATACTACTTTGAAATCCAACAGCATGACACACACGCCTCTAGAAAGCAGACTTTGCCAGGACACCAGCATCCAGATAGGGCCAAATCCAAACAGACTGAGACTCTATGGCTCAAACAAATTACATGCACCTGCGCGAAGCCTGAAATTAAAAAGCAAATAATAATAAGTTCTCTCTAACCACCAGATTGAGGGGCAAAACGCCTACCAAACCTCAAGCCTCCATTGGAACGCTAACTTACGCCAATCCATCCTTAAAGGCCTTGCACCTCCTTATTGGACGCTGCTGCGCATCCCGACTGTTGCACTGGACTGGGATTGACATCTTTTAGGGCACGCTCACCATGTGACGAAACAACCCAGCGACTTGCGTCCCACTCCCGTGTGGTGGTTGTGTGATGCCCAGCGACGACCACAAACCTGGAAAAGGCAAAGATATGAGTTCCTGTTGCACTGCACCTGCATCCTACCGGGCACTTCGCAACATCCAGTCCCATATGAGCGGCAGCAGCGATATTTTGGCTGTCCAATGGTACCAACTGGAACTCCCTGAAACACCAAACAGAGGGCGAATTAACAAGACACATACTGCAAAACAATTGATTGCACAACTCAGCAGTTAAGTCTGTGCGTGACCTGCCCTTAAGGCCAGAACAAATGCCAAACATCCTGACATGCTCCCTGCAATATCACAACCTTTGATGACTGCCAAAATATCACTCAAATGTACACCTGGAGACAATCAGAACACAGCCAACATAGCTAAATATTAAACTAAATAACACTCATCGAACATGCCTGTGCGATACCTGCCATATGGCCGAACCAAAGCCAAGATGCTAACACTGATGCTGAAAATTAAAAATAACAAACATCAGACCCCCACACCTATCCCATACTCACCCAGTCCCTCCCCCATATAACTTGCAAAGTACTCATACATTCCTTAACTCAACAGATTAACCATCACCACTGCAAATACGACCAGTTAATCAACAAGCCTCCACTGGATTGCTACCTATGCCAACCTGCTCTGAAAGGCTCCTTACCTCCCTACTGGACGCTGCCGTGCATTCCAACTGCTCCACTGGACTGGGATTGGCATCTTTTACATGCAGATAAAGGACGTACGCTGATGGCTGCGTACCTTAAAATGGCAGAGACATGTAAAGCAGCCGCCTTGCACCATGCGATACACAGACCAACCCCCACCTAGCCCTAACTGCCACGAGCTGCCAACTGCGTAGGTGATCGCGCAGCTCGCATGGCTACCGAGCAACAGCATCTGACATGGGTCACCAACTGCGTAGCGCCTGCGTGACCCATACTGCAACTGAGTCAGCGCACCTGATGAGATGACAAGCGGCCACCTGGAGCTTAAGCCAAAACCCCCGCCCCTATGCTGCATACAACAATGAAAAAAGCCTAAAGCCTATGACAAAGTACTGCGAATTCAGGACTAGCAAACCTGCCTGTGGACTGCCCTAGACCTGCTGCTGCCCCAGCGGATCTATGCAAGCTCCATACACACTGCCAACCCTGATGCAGCAACACAACAGTAGACCAAAAGGCCCAATATTATGCTGCAATGCTACAGGCGTGCCTCACCATCTCGGGCCGCCAGCAGCGTATGCGAATGAGTGGCTCGAGCCTGCAGCAAAATGCAAGCCAGCACACAGCTAGCTCAGAAGACTAAACTCGGACTTAGTGGATGCGAGCCACTAACCGCGTAGCGACCTTGTGGCTTGCCCTCCATAGAGCCTGCATGTCTGTACCCACGATGCCTTCAGCCACTTGGTTGATCACTGGAAAGCGGGGCTACCAAACATGCCCCGGGAACTACACTAGACCTGATGCTGGATCAACAGTTCTATACAAGCCCTGTGGACTCTGGAAACCCTGCTGCAACAGTACAACAGCAAGCTGAAGACGAGATGCAAATCACAACCATCTGTAGCCCCTAACTGCGTAGCAAACTTGGGGCTACCATTACTAACGCCTCCTGAAATAAGGAACTGGCCCACCAACAAGGAGATGCTCCCCTAGAAGTCTTCGCAATCTGCCCAAAGGACGAGGCGCTGAGATACTAGCTATAAATAACTAACCCTATATTATAGCTAATTGCAAATGCAAAACCTTAAGCCTACCCCCAAACTAAACCTAAACACCAAGCAATGTTATTGCAAAGTATGGAGCGCCACATCTTGCTTACCGGCAACTTGAACCTCCATGCTCAACATCAGTATCCTATCCTTCCCCACCCCCCATACCCCAACTAGTCCGACTAAAAAGAATCAGCTGAAAAAGCAACACTAAAATCCATATAAACTGCCCTCCAAGGTAAACTAAAATTCATAAATCCCATACCCACCAAGAACCAATCGATACAAACACACACACACACACACAAACCCACAACTGACTGTTCATGCTACAACGAATACAAAATTACACCGCTACACTCAGCCAACCTATCAATAAGAGACTAAGACTGCAACAACAGTAATACTTGAATTAACTAAACAACAAAGCCTAAAATGATAACGACCAAAACAGTCAAGCCTACAATTACCTAAACATACGCAACTAAACAGTAAACAATGACTAACAGTCAACTAACAACCTGAAGCATAAAACATACAACTTAAAAACTAAATCAATAATTTAAAACCTAAGACTCTGCACATAACTCCTAAAAATAACTCTTGCCTTGCTAACAGCTGCGATAACCACAAAATCTCAACCTAAACTGGACCAGCTCCACCTTGGGGAAGCTGGAGAGTTATAAATTGTTCGTTGGCAATTTTAAACCTCCAGCCCCCGAGGCACTGTAGCAACTCACCCCTCGCATCGTAGCAAACTCACTCCTTAAAGACCAAGTTATAAAAACAGTACTAAATTTTACTCAACATACACACCCAAACCGTTAACAAGATTCAAATCAACAACCAATCAAAACAGAAACAAAACATAAACTTAAAGTTAAAATTTAAACTAAATCGCTAAACTCATAACCATAAACGTAACTCTTGCCCTGCATATTGCTACGATAACTAAAAATAAACAACTATCTCGGACTAGCTCCCTCTTGGGGAAGCACGGAGAGCTCAGGTTGTTCGTTGGCAACCTTGAGCCTCTTTGCCCCTGAGGCTCCATAAACCCACCCCTCCCCCACCCCCCACCCACACCCACAATACATCTTAAAGAGTAAGCTGCAAAAGCAATGTCTCCATGATTAAATGTACCCTCTAGTCTAAGTGAACTCGGCATAAAAAAGCCAACATGTAAACATAGAGGGAACAGCGCTGTAAGCTGAGCTTAACAAATGTTAAGCTTAACTTACAGCGCTGTACCCCTCTCCCAAAATCTCACCAATACTAACGTCCCAGACTACCACACTCTATGGCCCATTATTGTATAAGGCTCTTGTACCCGACCTAAAGCTGTACATGTAAATCCCATTATTTTACGCAACAGAATAAATAAGCTGCCCTCTCACTTTTGAAGGCATAGCTAGATTTGAGTTGGCATATACGCTACTCCAAACAAAACAAAAACAAAAAAAAGTGCTCCGTGAATTTATTTCAATGTCGTTTCAAAGTTAAATCAATGTCATGTCAAAGTGAAGTCAAAGTTAATAAATTGCTAATATGCCATAACACAAAGTGAAACGTTCTAAAATGCTTAGTTAACATACTTAACTAACTAACCAAGTCATGCTACTACGGTCGCTATCGAATCATTACTAAATAACCCTGTGCGGAACTACGGAAATTAAAGCAACGCCATTTGACGACTAAGCAAAAATTTTAAATCAAAATTTTAAAACAAATTTTCCATGCAATATATAACAACTATATAAAGAGACAATTTCAAAGAAACGCACGTTAGAACAAATTAATAAGCATTAAACAGCCAAAGCACATAAAATACCTAATAAATAAAATAATAAACTTTTAATTCTTAACTTATATTTAATCTAAGTTAAAAAAAAAAAAAAAAAAAAAAAAAATTGCAATGACATGTCATGTAGCAATGGGCGCAGACTCAACACGTCTCACGAGGCCAACTAAACCTAACCTACAAATGGTCTGAACAAATTAGCCAGTAAATAACACTGGAAACTAATAAGCTGATAAACAATTAAGCAAGAACAACTAACAAACAAATAAAACCAATAAAACAATAAATTAATTAATAAACCAATAAGACCAATAAATCAATGAACAGAGTAATAACAGCAACAACAAATTATAAACCAACAAAACAGAACTAATTGCACACTTAAACAATAAACAAAATGAACAAGTCACCAACAAATAGTATGAATAAAACCAACAAAACAATAACCAAATAAACTTATAAACTATATAACCTCAAAAAGATAAAACAGAAATCAGCAGCAACCACTATAACATTGAGCTGACCTCTGAAAGATGTCAAACTACCGTCCTTCTGGCCATACGTCATCTACAGACTCAAAATTACACCGATTTCTGATAGTGATGCCCTCTGAAAGGGACTGACTCTGCCCGTGCCTCATGTCTTCAACGCCCTGAAAGCATGATCCATGTAATAGTAAAAACAAGTGCATAAAAAGTCCCCTAAGCTCCACCAATTCGCCACTAAAGAACTCCAAGTGATGCCCTGCCTACAACCCAGCGGAAAACCTAGCTGACCAGAGTCGCGCCTGATTGCCTAAACTGACCCGTATAGGAAGCCTCCCTTGGATAACTGAAATCGATGATAACAAAAGTTGATTGAAATTGCGAAGCAACAATTCCTACAAACCCAATCCCGCCACCAAAGAGTCCAAATCATGCTCCGCATAACAATCAACCACTGGCGCCTTGCATGGAAAACAGATAAGTCAAAACTGTTAATTAATCTACCTGAAAACTCAAACCCCTAAATTACATAACATAAAACTCTCTCTTTCCCTTAAAATTCTGTAATTTACACAAACAATGCCATAAATTCCTAACAAAACGAGCATAATCAAATAACTTGCATTTAAAACGCTGTATAGCCATATAATAAAGAGAAGGGAAAGGAATACCATACAAACGGCTTCCCTCCGATATTATCATCCTACATTTGTCCCCTTCTTCCCACTCCTCACACATACCGACGCACGTATGAAGCAAAACCTAAAACAAATGCATAAACCAACATGAACTTACCTTCCGAGACTACTCTGTGCCCCCTATAACCAAACTTCACTCATAAGTCGATATAGAGAGCGAGTACAATCCTGAGTAATTGCTCACTAATTTCCCCAGAGCGAGCACACAAGCAACATACATCGCCCCTGAACATGTGAGTGCACACGCTCAAACCAAAACTCTCTCACCGCACTGACTCACTACACTGAAATACCCCCTGAGCACACACACATAGACAAATTTACTCACCAATGAGCAAGTATGCGAACACGCCTATACCAAAATCATCCACTACGCCGACTCACCACACTAACTCCGCTCCCAGAAAACTCAAAGAACCAGTAGTTCGCTCCAAAACCCTGGCGGAATCAGTAAACGGAAAAATTGTTAAAGTGCAAACATGGAAAGAAAACCAAAAAAACTAATAATTAAAATGAGATCTGCACAAAACAATCCCAAGAAAACCCCTACTGTGTCCACCTTACTAAAACACCGTGTAAAGCGTGTGCAAGGGCTAAAGAAAATACTTAAACCAATGCGGACCACAGCTATGGAAAAACGGGATCCTCGTGGTTCAGGCACAGAGGCGAACAGTGATGTAGATGTGGAAAACGACGAAATTGGGCAAGCCATAAGCAGCCACCTTGCATATGGCAGTATGAAACTCCCGAGCGAATGTCGTCCGGAAAAAGCGAACATACAGCCGCAAACAACAGCCCATGCAGACCAAGCAGAAATCGAAGCATCCCCCTCCGATAACAACCGTGAGCTGCAGTTACAGCAAGCTGAGTTACTAAAGAAGGTGCTCCAAAGTGCTGCCCCTCTCACCCCGACAATCACTGGAATCCCGGAAAATACCACGATAGCAGCAAGCCCCCTGCTCCCGCAAACCGCCATACAGGGCCCCCCTCACCCCAAAGACCTGATAACCAGGTGCCAGCACGCTCCAGAAAACCAGACTCAAGCTCAGGAGATGCCACCGGAAACGCCATCAGGAATGCCGCCAGCCCTAGCACCCAACCTGCTAGAGCTACCTCCGGAACAGGGCACAAACGACGATGATAGTGTTATCTTTGTCTCCTCAACCAAACCAGAGACAAATAAGCTAAACACTGACACACAAAGTATACTAATGGAACTCGGAGTTAGTGCCACCATATGCCAAAAAATAGCTGATACCATAAACGGGAATCCAAACCCGGGCAAGGAAAACACTCTCACTAAAGACGCAGCCATCCCTACAGCTCCAGATGCCAATCACGTAGACAACGAGCCCTTGATATGCGGAACAGCAACCACCAACACCAGGGCTAAAAGGCAACGCCAGAAAGGATCCCGCAGCAAACAACGCAGAACCACCATAGCTGCCCCCTCCTCCGTAGCACTTGGACAACCATCCACATGCAATTGCAGACGCACGCGCATAGCCCTTATCAATAGCGCTGGAAAACTAGCCTCCATGCTAGAGGTAGTAGCTGCGAAACTGGACGGCATGGCGGCAGATATGAACATCACAAACATGGTAACAAACCCAAACCTCATCCGTAGCCCAGTGACGTCAGACGAAGAGGAATAAATGACTTCACCTAATAAGAAAACATGAAAACATGAAAATATATACACATTGTCAAACTTTTTCTATTCCTAAATTACAAAATAAATAACCAAACTTTAAATAAAGATTACGTTATCTCTGCAAATTAATCCCTACCCAAAATATGTGGCCAAAGAATAATTACAAATAATTACAATTAATTAGCAGCTACAAACTAATAAAGTTACAAATGCCACCTTAAATCTTTCACCATGAGGCCCTTAACACAAATTAAACTGCAACAATTACCAACACCAAGAATACCACCCCCCCCCCCCTTAAATCAACCAAACTACCAAACCTAGCAATAAAAGCAGCCTGAACAAAATAAAACTAAAATAAATAATAAACAATAATAATAAACTAATCACAATTCAAATCCCAGCCAAACAATAATATACTAAAACAAAAACGCGCAAAATAACATTTCCTCACAAAACAACTCTGGTCACACCAAATTAAGAAGAAGAGCAAAGCGTGTTAAAATCTGCAAATTGTTTGGAAATAAGTAAATTACTCAACTCTTAAGCAACAAAAACCTGCCCCAGGCAACGTATAAGAGACTTCACAATAAGCCAAATACCAGGATCACCGTGACTAGGCCCACCCACCTGAGAAAACTCTGCTAAAATAGTAAGCGGCAATTCGCATACTGCAGCCTGCCAAGACCTGGAATCAAATCCCCAATGAAACTCACCCGTATTCATTCTAGCAAATGCAGGACACTGTCACCACAAATCCCGTTGGAGCCGAGCAATATCCGTCATATCTTTCTGCGCTGAACCCCCTTGGTATGAACACGAGCAAACGCCATCGCTACAGACCAGAAAACATAAGAGATCCCAGGATCAACAAAATAAAAACAGCATATACTGAGAACTGGCTACACCAACAGGAGCAGGCAAATATGACCTCGACCCCCCTACTAAATATGGAGAAAGAGAATGTCAATCTGGAACCAGGCACCACCTCCCCTCCGCCGGAACCTCTGCTCACCCCCAAAATAGAGGAGCCAGCTGAGAAGCCCAGAGGAACGGAGCTAGAACGACTCTTATTGACCTCTCCAACCCCCTTTAGCAGGGACACCAATAAACTCCTCGTAAAGTCTCTACAAGACTTATACAAGAGGCAAAACGATGAAATCAAGAGGCAATTGCTTGAGGACTCTGAAGATGAAAGCGAAGATGAAATCCCGCTTAAACAGCTTGTCTATGGCAAACCCAACAATAAAATAGACAGGAGGCAATTAAAGCTGACCCAAATGCCAAATAAACCAATTACCAGACTGTCTACAGGCGCATCGGCAAGCTGTGCCACATATAGAGACAAACCCAGACGCCGCAGAAATCTGGCATCCCAAACGCAACTAGACCCGGCCATACGCGAACTTCCGATGCCTGACGAAAACTCAAACAACCAAGAAACCAATCAACTGGCTGACAGCTCCCTTCAAACTCGCAACTATAATGCAGCCGCAAACTCAGACGAAACAACCCTGGAGGAACAAATGCCCTGCAGCTCCGTCTCTCTAAGATGCCTAAATCTCACCCCCAACCTAGGAAGGGATGAAGTCCTCTCGCAACAGGCGCCAATCCAAACCCAAACAGCACATCCAACCACAGAGGAGACGCAGACCAAGGAAAGCACGCGTCCCACCAAACGATCTCGTCGCCGCAATAACATATCAACTGCCAAGACAGCTCAGCGAGGAGACACTGAAGCAGCTAGGTATAGTTGTGAAACCCCATGCCCACGCCGCAGGAAGCCAAGTCTACCTACAAATCGAAACTGTGACTGCGGTATCGAAAACTTTGACGAAACTATGCTGAAGTTCGTGAACAAAGCCAATAAGGCAATAATAAAAATAATTGAATCAATAAATAAAACGCACAGGCAGTGCAGAGATACAAACGATAATATCGAAATATTCAACCTAAAAGGTCAAAAGTAGTAATCAATAGTAGTCATGTACTAACTACTAAGTTACCAAACTAACTTAAAAATGAAAGAAATCCCTTAGTTATTATATTATGTTATGTTATGTTTTGTTATATCTTACGTTACAAAGTTACAAATACTCAACACCATCGAATGAAACGACAAATGTAAAACTTAATATGCCGCAAACTGGCAGAATACAATGTAATCAAGCCATTAATTTTCTATATTTAAATTAATAAATAAATGAGTACTTGGCTCAAAACATTATCGCTTGTCGCTACGAAAAATCTAAAATAAAACTAAAACAAAACTCTAAAAACCGGCGGTTTGTTACTGACAACACAGCCTCTCCTTCCCGATACCAAGCCCTGCCTTGCTCCTGTACTGCTCTCACGGAAATAGAAGCAGCTGCTGGCCAAAACTCAATCCAACTATATAACGAGCACTGGGAATCTAGGGAGCCTTTTGCAACAATTGCAACAACTGCAACAATTGCTACTGACTCCCACCTGCCAGCAATGAACATAGCGACTGTTATAAATAGTAATGTTATAACTGCACGGTCCAAATAAACCTGCTTACATTAGCGCGAAAACCTGAAATCAAACTTAATACTCATATGTTCTCTTAAACTGCCAGGTAGATAAACTAAGCACTAACTATGCCAATCTCATTCTTAAAGGCCTTACATCTCCCTATTGGACCCTGCCACGCATCCCGACTGCTGCACTGGACTGGGATTGTCATCTTTTTGGGCACGCTCACCATGTGACGAAACAACCCAGTGAATCGCGTCCCACTCCCGCGTGGTGGCTGTAAGATGATCGGCGACGCCCACAAGCCTGAAAAAGGCAAAACATGAGTTCCTGCTGCATTGCACCAGCATTCTGCTGTACACCCCGTTATATCCAATCCCACATGAGTAGCAGCGGCGACACTTGGCTGCCCTTTGGCACCAACTGGAACTCCCTGAAATACCAAACATAAGCCTCCACTGGAAGCTAGCTACGCCAATCCTATCTTCAAAGGCCTTGCACCTCTCCATCGGACGCTGCTATACATCCTGACTGCCGTACTGGGCTGGGACTAACATCTTTTCGGGCACGATCACCTTGCGATAAAACAACCCAGTGATTTGCGTCCTACTCCCGTGTGGCGGTCAACATGTTGCTCAGCGGCAAGCTCAAGCCTGGAAAAGACAAAGTTACGAGTTCCTTATACACTGCATCTGTATCCCGCCTTGCAACCTATAACATCCAGTCCCAAACGAGCGACAGCGGCGACACTTGATCGTTCAATGGCATCAACTGGAACTCCCTGAAAACACCAAACAGTGGATAAATAAACAAATCATACAACACAAAACAACTGGTTGCTTAGATGAATATGCAGCGACAACTAGAATTACAGCTAATAGAGCTAAATACTAAATCAAATAACCATTATCAAATATGCCTGTGCGATACCTGCCATATGGCAAAAATCAATGCCAAGATGCTAACACTGATGCTGAAAATTAAAAATAATAAACATCAGACCCCCACACCTATCCCATACTCACCCAGTCCCTCCCCCATATAACTTGCAAAGCACTCATACATTCCCTAACTCAACAGATCAACCATCACCACTGCAAATATGACCAGTTAATCTACAAGCCTCCACTGGATTGCTACCTATGCCAACCTGCTCTGAAAGGCTCCTTACCTACCTACTGGATGCTGCCGTGCATTCCAACTGCTCCACTGGACTGGGATAGGCATCTTTTACATGCAGATACAAGGACGTACGCTGATGGCTGCATACCTAAAACGGCAGAGACATGTAAAGCAGCCGCCTTGCACCATGTGATACGCAGACCAATCCCCACTCAGCCCTATCTGCCACGAGCTGCCAACTGCGTATGCGATCGCGCAGCTCGCATGGCTACCGAGCAACAACAACTGACATGGGTCACCAACTGCGTAGCGCCTGCGTGACCCATACTGCAACTGAGTCAGCACACTTGATGAGATGACAAACGAACACCTAGAGCTTCAGCCAAAACCCCCATCCCTATGCTGCATACAACAATGAAAAAAAAGCCTAAAGCCTATGGCAAAGTACTGCGAATCCAGGGCTAGCTAACCTGCCTGTGGACTGCCATAGACCCGCTGCTGCCCCAGCTGATCTATATAAGTTCCAAGCACACTGCCAACCCTGATGCAGCAGCACAGCAGTAGGCCAAAGGGCCCAATATAATGCTGCAAAACTACAGGCGTGGGACGCTATACGTGGACAGCACCCATTAAGAGGACTTTATAAACGATCTGAAGCGTGAATGCGCTAATTCAACCAGCTCTCAACCCCCGCCATCTTGGGCCGCCAACAGCGTATGCGAATGAGTGGCTCGAGCCTGTAGCAAAATGCAAGCCAGCACACAGCTAGCTCAGAAGACTAAACTCGGACTTAATGGATGCGAGCCACTAACTGCGTAGCGACCTTGTGGCTTGCCCTCCATAGAGCCTGCATGTCTGTACCCACGATGCCTTCAGCCACTTGGTTGATCACTGGAAAGCAGGGCTACCAAACATGCCTCGGGAACTGCACTAGACCTGATGCTGGATCAACAGTTCTATACAAGCCCTGTGGACTCTGGAAACCCTGCTGTAACAATACAACAGCAAGCTGAAGACGAGATGCAAGTCACAACCATCTGTAGCCCCTAACTGCGTAGCAAACTTGGGGCTACCGCTACTAACGCCTCCTGAAATAAGGAACTGGCCCACCAACAAGGAGATGCACCCCTAGATGTCTTCGCAATCTACCCAAAGGACGATGGCGCCGAAATACTAGCTATAATAACTAACCCTATATTATAGCTAATTGCAAATGCAAAACCTTAAGCCTACCCCCAAACTAAACCTAAACACCAAGCAATGTTATTGCAAAGTATGGAGCGCCACATCTTGCTTACCGGCAACTTGAACCTCCATGCTCAACATCAGTATCCTATCCTTTCCCCACCCCCCATACCCCAACTAGTCCGACTAAAAAGAATCAGCTGAAAAAGCAACACTAAAATCCATATAAACTGCCCTCCAAGGTAAACTAAAATTCATGAATCCCATACCCACCAAGAACCAATCGATACAAACACACACACACACATACAAACCCACAACTGACTGTTCATGCTACAACGAATACAAAATTACACCGCTACACTCAACCAACCTATCAATAAGAGACTAAGACTGCAACAACAGTAATACTTGAATTAACTAAACAACAAAACCTAAAATGATAACGACCAAAACAGTCAAGCCTACAATTACCTAAACATACGCAACTAAACAGTAAACAATGACTAACAGTCAACTAACAACCTGAAGCATAAAACATACAACTTAAAAACTAAATCAATAATTTAAAACCTAAGACTCTGCACATAACTCCTAAAAATAACTCTTGCCTTGCTAACAGCTGCGATAACCACAAAATCTCAACCTAAACTGGACCAGCTCCACCTTGGGGAAGCTGGAGAGTTATAAATTGTTCGTTGGCAATTTTAAACCTCCAGCCCCCGAGGCACTGTAGCAACTCACCCCTCGCATCGTAGCAAACTCACTCCTTAAAGACCAAGTTATAAAAACAGTACTAAATTTTACTCAACATACACACCCAAACCGTTAACAAGATTCAAATCAACAACCAATCAAAACAGAAACAAAACATAAACTTAAAGTTAAAATTTAAACTAAATCGCTAAACTCATAACCATAAACGTAACTCTTGCCCTGCATATTGCTACGATAACTAAAAATAAACAACTATCTCGGACTAGCTCCCTCTTGGGGAAGCACGGAGAGCTCAGGTTGTTCGTTGGCAACCTTGAGCCTCTTTGCCCCTGAGGCTCCATAAACCCACCCCTCCCCCACCCCCCCACCCACACCCACAATACATCTTAAAGAGTAAGCTGCAAAAGCAATGTCTCCATGATTAAATGTACCCTCTAGTCTAAGTGAACTCGGCATAAAAAAGCCAACATGTAAACATAGAGGGAACAGCGCTGTAAGCTGAGCTTAACAAATGTTAAGCTTAACTTACAGCGCTGTACCCCTCTCCCAAAATCTCACCAATACTAACGTCCCAGACTACCACACTCTATGGCCCATTATTGTATAAGGCTCTTGTACCCGACCTAAAGCTGTACATGTAAATCCCATTATTTTACGCAACAGAATAAATAAGCTGCCCTCTCACTTTTGAAGGCATAGCTAGATTTGAGTTGGCATATACGCTACTCCAAACAAATCTCAAACACTGAAACTTGAATTTATTATTTTATGTTACATATATATGTCCTATATCCTTAAAAATTCAATAAAACTTATGCATAAACTAAATCGCAATAAAAAAAAAAAAAAAAATCAGAGCTCATCCTAAATTACAACAGCTAGACAGAAAACAAAGCAAAATAACAAACAACTAAAACAATACAAATAGACACGTACACCTGCCAAAACATGCTCTGACCGCTCATCACATACAATGATACTCCGCCTCCACCAAGGTATTCTCCGGCAAGCTCACGCAATCGTTTGTGGCACGCAGTCATAATTGGTAACAAAGGGCTCATGAAGTCTGGTTTCATGAATCCAACTACACTGCACAGCTGCCTGACGATGAAGGCCCACCAGCGCCTGATCTGACATGCCTTACAAATCCTCCTCCCTGCAAATTTAAGTACAACATCATACAATACGAATAATACGGATAGAGCGACACACTTGCACACTTACAACTCTGATGCTGACGTGGAAGAGTGCCTGAGTGAATGGATGACCAGACTGGACTGAATTCCATGGAAGCAGATGACCAAGCCGGCGGCAAAAAAAAACTTGATGCAACCAAATGTCCTGGCACACTTTAAAGAGTGGATGGCCACCTTAAAACAATGCTCCTCCTGCGCCTGTTGGTACAGACTCTGACCATGCACACCTTTAGCACTATAGCAATGCATATAGATCCCATGATGGTACCTACAGGCCATCAAATCCATTGAAACAATCTGAAAGAAATAGAAAACAAATAAATAAACTGATTAACAAAAACATACAAAAAATGTAAACAGCTGGAGATGACAAAATTGACCGATAACTAAAACTAAGTTGGCAGCCCACGCCCAGACTGAAACATCGATGATTAATAATCGGTAACCAACCAGTGAAAATATGAAAATCCCGCCACTAAATAAATATTACAAAATTAAAATTAAACCTTAAAGCAAAAAGAGCAGAAAAACAAGCAACCCACATGCAAACACCTACACGCAAGTACAATAAAAGCTGCTGAAAACAGTTAGAACGATAAACACTCCAAAACTGACAACATAAAATATGCCAGGATGCAACTACTGAACTGATGAGAAACTAAAATATTAGCATCAGCTCAAAATACCCGCTATACCCCTTCCCTCCCTACCCAAATAACAATAACAACTCTTCTCTTCCACTAGGCAATGAATACAATAGCTGCAAGACCTACAAAGCAGATTATCCTACGAAGCTGCTAACGGAAAACAGGAATAAACATCAAATGCCTATTATGCTGAGTCATATCCCTGCTAAACCGATCACCTCATGCCCATATGGAGCCAGCCTGGCAGCTGAACTTACACCTGATTGGCTGATAAGAAAAGAGTCACACAAACCCTTGATGTAGGTCCTTACGTCTGGGAATATGATGAAAAAAACCCACATCTGCTCTACTCCTCATCATCCAAAATTCAAACCTCCATCCTAACCCAGATCGGAGATATAGGCAATTCCATATGGCATAGGTTATACCATGCGATAAAAAGAGACAGAGATAGTAAAATATCCCCAAACAAACCCCCCACAAAATAGAACCTCACCCACTGCAACCTGATTGGCTGAGAAGAAAATTGATTACGCTGATCGACCAGATCAGCCCTTATGCCTGGAAATACGCCTAAACAATAGCTTGATATCATTGCTATCATCACCCGAAACCAGAAACTTACATCCCAACTGGGAACGGAGCTATGACCATTCCTGATGAGCCTCGGCCACCATAACAACAACAACACAGAAGCATGCCTGCTGGCAGCAAATATAGAAATAGGTAAACAACTAAACCTACATGAGCTGCCCATATGTACCCAAGAGTCGTTCCACTTTCTGCCTATGGGACTCACCCTGTCACCAGACGCGAAAGGGAATCAGACTGCTTAGGGGAAGGGACCACTGTGTCTTGGCCACAGACTGATAGAGCAATGATAAACAACAGATAAACCAACATAAGCTTCTCTGATATCCGAACGCCGCCCTACCATTTGCCTACGAGCTTTGTTAGCATCAGAAGCAGTGGAGAATCACGGCTGTTTTGGGTATCGAGTATTGCGTTCTGGCCGCAAAAAGATAAGCAAAATATCAATCAAACGATACACCTTAGCGACCATCTAAAACCTGAGCATATACCTCTGGCTATTAAAACAAGTCACCTCTGCCACTTAAACCGCAAACATGCTACACACAAAAGCAAAACAAACTACCGTCAACCATACACCTGTCTAACGGCCGCCAGGCTACTATACACAGCAGTTGCTGCAAGCTACTACATCTCCATTATCTGGAACCTCTGGCAGCCCTAGAAGATATATCACGAGTTGTCGCCACCCTGGGGAGCCTTCATGCTGACTCACACCGACTCCTGTCACCTAGAACCCGCTAGGGACATGATTACAACTGTCGCACCTGCAACAAGTGGACCCTGGAGCCCGAGATATACCATGCCCAACACTCCCTAAGCTACACAGTGCGCCACACTTCACCTTATGGTGTTCTGAACCACTGTGGAGTTGGGGGAGCCCAAACCAGCCCACTGATGACAAGATGACGACAAACCAAAACACAGGAGAGATCCGAGTTAAAACTATAAATCTAAGCTAAAATTACAAATCTTAAGGAGCCCAAAGCTCTTACTAAAAAAGTTAGCTAAAAAATGGGAGTCTTCATGATGTGGGTGGGGCTTGGCTGTGCCAAGCCCACCCCACACCATGAACCCTCTCGCTCTTGCCCATTACTACTCTGGCATAAGCCTGATTAATCCTAGTCTGTGAAACGTTATTCGAGACTCTTACCCATAAGTACTTCTGTATATGTGTTATATTTTTAAAAACTCGAAACAGAAAATAAATAAAAGCAGTCTCCCCCCGGGGAGAGCTGCCCACTTTGGTGTTTGACGTAGTTCATGCACAAACAGAAACCTCTGGCAGCCCTAGAAGATATATCACGAGTTGTCGCCACCCTGGGGAGCCTTCATGCTGACTCACACCGACTCCTGTCACCTAGAACCCGCTAGGGACATGATTACAACTGTCGCACCTGCAACAAGTGGACCCTGGAGCCCGAGATATACCATGCCCAACACTCCCTAAGCTACACAGTGCGCCACACTTCACCTTATGGTGTTCTGAACCACTGTGGAGTTGGGGGAGCCCAAACCAGCCCACTGATGACAAGATGACGACAAACCAAAACACAGGAGAGATCCGAGATAAAACTATAAATCTAAGTTAAAATTACAAATCTTAAGGAGCCCAAAGCTCTTACTAAAAAAGTTAGCTAAAAAATGGGAGTCTTCATGATGTGGGTGGGGCTTGGCTGTGCCAAGCCCACCCCACACCATGAATCCTCTCGCTCTTGCCCATTACTACTCTGGCATAAGCCTGATTAATCCTAGTCTGTGAAACGTTATTCGAGACTCTTACCCATAAGTACTTCTGTATATGTGTTATATTTTTAAAAACTCGAAACAGAAAATAAATAAAAGCAGTCTCCCCCCGGGGAGAGCTGCCCACTTTGGTGTTTGACGTAGTTCATGCACAAACAGATCCATGGACTCAACTATGCCATGCGACCACCTGGCAATGAGGACCTGCTAGCGGCTGATTTGAGGAGCTCCTCAGTTGCACCTTTCTGCAAAATAAACACACTATTAAACACCATAAACAATGTTAGTGGAGTGACACACGCACACTTAAAACTCTGATGCCAATGTGGAAGAGGCACTGGGCGGATGAACGACCAGGATGGGCTGCGCTTGTACAGAGATGCCTGACCAAACTAGCAGGCCTAAGCCTGCTGCCATTATCCAAATTGATAATGGATGGCTGACCGTAAAACAGCAATCATCCCTCTCTGTAATGTGGCTCATGTAGTACCTGGACGCAGTGACTCGGACCTCGAGCACCCTCGCTGCCATCTAAAAAAGGAAAACCTCAATAAACAACAACATACATAAATGTGATATCACTCACCAATAAGCATATGTATGCCGTGACTACCTTGCACATCGGACTCCTGCCAGCGGGTGTCCTGCTGCAGCAATGCAAGTGGATCCGATGCCTGTATCTATGGGCCGATTCAAATCATCAAGGGAGTAAGCTAAAAACAGAGAACAAACAATCCAAAATTAGATAACTCACAAAAAAAAATGTAAACACCTAGAGATGACAAAACTGGCAATGAATACAATAGCTGCAAGACCTGCAAAGCTGATTATCCTACGAAGCCGATAACGGAAAATAGAAACAAACATCAAATGTCTATCATGCTGAGTCACATTCTTGTTAAACCGACCACCTCATGCCCATATGGAGCCAGCCTGGCAGCTGAACCTACACCTGATTGGCTGATAAGAAAAGAGCCACACAAACCCTTGATGTAGGTCCTTACGTCTGGGAATATGATGAGACAAACCCACATCTGCTCTACTCCTTACCATCCAAAACTCAAACCTCCATCCCAACCCAGATCGGAGATATAGACAATTCCATATGGCATAGGCTATACCATGCGATAAAAAGAGACAGAGATAGTAAAATATCCCCAAACAAACCCCCCACAAAATAGAACCTCACCCACTGCAACCTGATTGGCTGAGAAGAAAATTGATTATGCTGATCGACCAGATCAGCCCTTATGCCTGGAAATACGCTTAAACAATAGCTTGATATCATTGCTATCGTCACCCGAAACCAGAAACCTACATCCCAACTGGGAACGGAGCTATGACCACTCCTGATGAGCCTTGGCCACCACAACAACAACAACACAGAAGCATGCCTGCTGGCAGTGAATATGGAAACCAGACGCAATAGAGAATCAGGCTGCTTGGGGAAAGGAGCACTGTGTCTTGGCCACAGACTGATATAGCAATGATAAACAGCAGATAAACCAACATAAGCTTCTCTGATATCCGAACGCCGCTCTACCATTTGCCTACGAGCTTTGTTAGCATCAGAAGCAGTGGAGAATCACGGCTGTTTTGGGTATCGAGTATTGCGTTCTGGCCGCAAAAAGATAAGCAAAATATCAATCAAACGATACACCTTAGCGACCATCTAAAACCTGAGCATATACCTCCGGCTGTTAAAACAAGTCACCTCTGCCAACTAAGCCACAAACATGCTGCATGAAAAAGCAAAACAAAACAAACTACCGTCAACCATACATCTGTCTAACGGCCGCCAGGCTACTATACACAGCAGTTGCTGGAAGCTACTACAACTCCATTACCTGGAACCTCTGGCAGCCCTAGAAGATATATCACGAGTTGTCGCCACCCTGGGGAGCCTTCATGCTGACTCACACCGACTCCTGTCACCTAGAACCCGCTAGGGACATGATTACAACTGTCGCACCTGCAACAAGTGGACCCTGGAGCCCGAGATATACCATGCCCAACACTCCCTAAGCTACACAGTGCGCCACACTTCACCTTATGGTGTTCTGAACCACTGTGGAGTTGGGGGAGCCCAAACCAGCCCACTGATGACAAGATGACGACAAACCAAAACACAGGAGAGATCCGAGATAAAACTATAAATCTAAGTTAAAATTACAAATCTTAAGGAGCCCAAAGCTCTTACTAAAAAAGTTAGCTAAAAAATGGGAGTCTTCATGATGTGGGTGGGGCTTGGCTGTGCCAAGCCCACCCCACACCATGAATCCTCTCGCTCTTGCCCATTACTACTCTGGCATAAGCCTGATTAATCCTAGTCTGTGAAACGTTATTCGAGACTCTTACCCATAAGTACTTCTGTATATGTGTTATATTTTTAAAAACTCGAAACAGAAAATAAATAAAAGCAGTCTCCCCCCGGGGAGAGCTGCCCACTTTGGTGTTTGACGTAGTTCATGCACAAACAGAGACTAGTCTGTGAAACGTTATTCGAGACTCTTACCCATAAGTACTTCTGTATATGTGTTATATTTTTAAAAACTCGAAACAGAAAATAAATAAAAGCAGTCTCCCCCCGGGGAGAGCTGCCCACTTTGGTGTTTGACGTAGTTCATGCACAAACAGAGTCTCCCAACCTAAGATGGAGGAAGTTTGTGTACTTGCATGCACTACTATATCAACCCGAACCACATGCATACTTACCTGGCAACCCTCACCACCATTGCAACTGCATTGGTTTTTCATCACACCAATTGGATCACTGGTGCACTTTCGGCACCATCTGCGGCGATCACCAAGACATGTGCTCATACCTACCCATTACTGCCATGATTGGTGACAGCGCTGCAAGTATGGAGGCCACACAGAGTGCGACTTGGCTTCCTACAACTTCTGGAATGCAGCTATTATTCCTGTGAACCACCCCATGATGACCA
The DNA here is from genome assembly GCF_030179895.1 of Drosophila kikkawai. Lineage (NCBI taxonomy): Eukaryota > Metazoa > Arthropoda > Insecta > Diptera > Drosophilidae > Drosophila > Drosophila kikkawai. The sequence continues at coordinate 198,396 of NW_027222512.1, read as the reverse complement.
CCAACTAGTGCTACTGCACATTGATGAGAGAGCCATACGAACATCTACACCTGTTGGCTCTACAGGGCATGCCACCCCAATAAATCAGAGGTAAACATCTTAAAATTGCGTCCCGTATCCTTACGCTTGTCCGAAGAGTCCTGTTGACGTCTGACGCCTGCGAAGCCTATGGGCCGCAATTAAAGGCTTGCAAGAAATGTCCACTGGCTGATCAATAATGATGCGCAAACATCCGACTGCCGGTACTGGACGAGTTAATCAGAGGAAGCAACACTTATCCCCACCAACCACTGGGAGCCCCGCGTAACAGCAATTATGTCTCCCAATCCAAGATGGAGGAAGTTTGTGCACTTGCATGCACTACCAGGCCAACCTTAGTCACATGCATACTTACCTGGCAACCCTTACAACCATTGCAACTGCCTTGGTTCTCATCATACCAAACTGGTAAATGCCACAGGCCAGAGAGCCCCACTGCGTAGCGACCGTGGCTCTCTGTAATGTCTGAGGCTGATTATTACAATTGCACCTGAAGCTCCATATGCGGAGCAGACACTAATACACGGCACATACCTCACCGTCACTGCCATGATTGGTGCAAGCGCCGCAAGCAGGAGGCCATACAGCGTAGCGACTTGGTCTCCTGTAGCTTCTGGAATGCAGCCGCTACTCCTGAAAACCTTCATATGATGACCACCAACCAAATGCCACATTGCACTTAAGGAAGAAGCCACATGGACGGCTGTGCCCACTGGCTCCACAGGGTGTGCCACCCAGTTATTCAGAGGAAAGCATCTTAAAATTGCGACCCGTATCCTTACGCCTGTCCGACGAGTCCTGTTGACATCTGACGCTCGCGAAGCCTATGGGCCGTAATAAGGTCTTTGCAAACCAACCAGGACACCTTAACAGGGCCCCTTATCAACACCCTCATCTGGGACGCTGGATCTCCCCTACAGTTGCAAGCGCCACATTCCACTTTGTGGTTTGAACCTTGCAGCCGAAGGGTCAAGGAAGCGGGATCTTGCTAAGATCGGTCGAATGGCCAACGACTCCTGGAAGGAAACTAAACACCATTAATCAACATCAAATACTAACACCTTCATTATTATTACAGATTAATTGCTTAGAAATAAGCTCTTAATTTCACATAAAAAAAAAAAAAAAAAAAAAAAAAATGATGTTATTAATAGGAAAACAGTGCTACGGTTGCGCCCTGGCCCTGTTAGTAGTTTGTAAGTTAAAACGGCAATTGCCTTATCTCTACATGTGCTAATTATTGTAAAGCGCCATCTTTGTAACGTTAACAATTATTGTAAAGGCATCTAATTATGATGTAGAACACAATAAAGCAAGCTGCTCCCATATTGACGGGCGCAGTCCTACTAGTGATAGCATCGACTACACAGACAGAAAGAAAAAAATAATGGAAAAAATTTAAATTTAGTACAAATCAGTTCATGAACAATACCACAATGCAGTGGGAAAAAAATTTAAACCAATTTCGCATGGTTTAATAGTGTTTTTAACAAATTAAAATTCGTACGCGATGCCAATGAAAAAATTTTCTTCGGTCGCCATCTTGCAAAAGCTCTCTCACGGAGTTCGCTATGCATATATGCACATTCTTAATCAATTAAATTAACAATAAATCATAAATTGTTTAAACAATGAGTAGGCTGCTCAAAATATTTACTAAAAATTTAAAAGAAAAATTAAAAAGAATAAACTGAAAGTATGGGAAACTTTTATTAATCTAAAACACATAAAACAAATTGGATAACCCTTAAAAAGATGGACCCCAAAGTAAAAAATAAAAGTGCATACGAGTGTTGTTAATTTATGTATTATTTAATGTTAGTGCTCATTTATATGTCAATATTGTTACATGTGTAGGGAGACTGTACATTGTTGCTCCCCCCCTCCTCCTATATAACGGGGCCAGACATCGGCCGCCTCATAATCAATCGGAGTGAAATTGACAAGTAATGTGAATCGCTAATTGGTTGCTAATTTGATAAATTAGCAACAAATGAAAGAACAAAATAAGAAAACCAGTGATCTCATTACATAACATGACATGAGCCAGCACATGTGCATATACACACATACATGCACACCAGTGCACCAACACTCATTGCCACTCTCAAAAGCTCCCCCAATAATACAGCTACTCGCGTAAAGTAAGAGTACTACTTGTTACCCAATCCACTCTCCCCCTTAAAATTTACCAAACCTCTCTTACACGCAACCAATTAAAACTGACCTAAGAGAGTGTGATAAAAAAAAAAAACAAAAAACTGACCCATACAAGAAAACTTTTAAAACCCATGATTTTACTAAAATATTAAAACAACAAATATAAATTTATAAATGCATTACATGACAAACAAATCAGCAGGAAAATATGTAAATAATAAATTGAAGAAATAAATTAAAACAATTACGTCAAATAACTACATGACACGTGGTCTACTACTGTACAGCAAAATAAAATTAATAAATAATTACGCCAATAATACTTGGAAAACTTGCAAAATAGGAAACCACGACAAACTACTATACATAACCTAAGCTGAAAACCTGAAAAAGAAAACAAAGCATGATAAATTACTAAATATAAATAAGCATTCCCAACACACAGAAATCTTGATTCCCCCTTACTATGCATAGCGCCACATTTCACCCTGTGATTTGAACCTAATGCAAGGTAGGGGTCCAGGATTACAAGATTCTGACTTAATACGGTCCAATGGCCAATTCAACTCCTGTACTGGAGAGCTAATCAGAGGAAGGAATACTTAACTCCACCAACACCTTGACCCCTGCAACGTAATGGCTAGGTCCCCTAGCCACAAGAAAAGAAACTCAAACCCCTGAATACAGTAACTGACCAATTACATCACCCACTATGGCTAATATGCAACATCTAGGCTGCCTTAATAATACACCCGTTACTCCACACAAGAAGCCTTCAATGGTCAATGCCACACGTAATATTGCCGCCGACACAGCATGAAATGATACAAAACACTAGGAACTACACGCTGATTACTTGCCCTGTGCAGCATTGGAAAGCAACCATTACTACTGTAAACAAACTTACGATGAACATCTACAGACTGCATTGCACTCTTAGGATAAGAATTATATCAACTCGTTTTCCAATGGCTGTACATGTGTGCGCCAATCCAGCTGATTCCTAATGAAACCTGTACTCCTCCGCCATACTGAAGAAATTAGTGGACACCCAGCTCTAGTGCTGCCTGCGTACAACATTCGAAACCTTGCCATACATATTAAGCCTGCAAATTTAAATACTCAATCTGCAACGACTGTAATCATACCAGATGCATTAAAACGAATCTATCCAATATCACCAATGTACTGAAACCAAGTATTTCCCTTGCAATGCACAGCGCTACATCCCGTCTAGGCGGCTTGAACCTTGCAGGGCTAAGGGATTATACCACTGAATTTCAGTTGATTAAACCGAGGAAACCATATTACTGTGACCTGACACAGAGATTGCAAAATATTCACCAGCTAATCACAGCGATGCTCATTCATCTGACTACTGACACTGGAAAATTACTCAGAGGAAGCAATACTCTACCCCACTAACACCACAGCTAAGAACCAACAAATAGGAACTCTAAAAATCTTACAAAAACAAACACCATGCAATTTTGGATTAGAAGACCCCTTTTGCAATTAAAACGCAAACTATAATACTGACACACCCTACTTGCCACCAATGAGTCCAAGTGATGCCCTACCTAAAACTCTGTGGAGAAGCTCAACCAACCGGAGTTGTGCCTGGTTGACTGAACAGACCTACGTGAGATGCATCCTCCTTGGACGCCGAAAGTCATTGTTACTCAAGCTGATCAAGCATTATTACATGCAAGTTCAAAAACCATAATATTAGCAAAAACTATGCAATTAAGACTAAAAGGCCTCTTCTAAAACAAAAATGCAAACTAGAACTCAGAGCAAACGAAAAAAAAAAGGAATATAGTAAATAAAACCAATAAAACCATATTACTATGATCTGCATACTGCGCTTGGCTGAAGAGTCTGACCGAAAACTGACGCTAGTGAGGCCCGTGGGCCTTACACACAGAGATTGCAAAGTACTCACCAGCTGACCACAGCAATGCCCAGGTGCACCTGTGACTCCATATGCGGCGTTCACCAAGACGTGGCTCATACCCTGCCATTGCTGCCATGATTGGTGACAGCGCCGCTTACATGGAAACCACACAGAGTAGCGACCTGGCATCCTGCAGCACTCCACAACACCTCTCCGTCAGGAGTTTGAAAACACTTTTAGCAACTTATTAATCTGAAACTACAAACCTGAAACATACTAAATTTTGTTTTCTACTCCAGTTAATCCGAGGGAATCATCTTATTGGGACCTGCATCCTTACGCCTGACTGAAGAGTCCTGTCGACGTCTGAAGCCTGCGAAGCTTGTGGGCCCTTACAGCAAACTGCGGCACAGTCGCCAGTTGGCCAGCGGTGGTTCACATCCAACCAACTGCTGGTACTGGGAAATTGATCAGAAGAAGTCACACTTATCCCCGCCAATATGCTGGGAACCCAGCGAAACAGCAACTGCGGTTCCCAACCTAAGATGGAGGAAGTTTTGTGCATTTGCAAGCACGACTATACCAACCCGAACCACATGCATACTCACCTGGCAACCCTCATCACCACCGCAACTGCACTGGTTTTCATCACACCAATTGGATCACTAGTGCACTTGTGGCACCATATGCGGCGATCATCAAGACATGTGCTCATACCTACCCATTACTGCCATGATTGGTGACAGCGCTGCAAGCATGGAGGCCACACAGAGTGCGACTTGGCTTCCTACAACTTCTGGAATGCAGCTATTATTCCTGTGAACCACCCATGATGACCACCAGCTAGTGCTACTACACATTGAGGAGAGAGCCATACGAACATCTACACCTGTTGGCTCTACAGGGCATGCCACCCCAATAAATCAGAGGTAACCATCTTAATAATTGCGACCCGTATCCTTACGCTTGCCTGAAGAGTCCTGTTGACGTCTGACGCCTGCGAAGCCTATGGGCCGCAACTAAAGGCTTGCAAGAAATGTCCACTGGCTGATCAATAACGATGCGCAACCATCTGACTGCCAGTGCTGGACGAGTTAATCAGAGGAAGCAACACTTATCTCCACCAACTACTGAGAGTCCGTGAAACAGCAATCATGTCTCCCAACCTAAGATGGAGGAAGTTTGTGTACTTGCATGCACTACTATATCAACCCGAACCACATGCATACTTACCTGGCAACCCTCACCACCATTGCAACTGCATTGGTTTTTCATCACACCAATTGGATCACTGGTGCACTTTCGGCACCATCTGCGGCGATCACCAAGACATGTGCTCATACCTACCCATTACTGCCATGATTGGTGACAGCGCTGCAAGTATGGAGGCCACACAGAGTGCGACTTGGCTTCCTACAACTTCTGGAATGCAGCTATTATTCCTGTGAACCACCCATGATGACCACCAACTAGTGCTACTGCACATTGAGGAGAGAGCTATACGAACGTCTACACCTGTTGGCTCTACAGGGCATGCCACCCCAATAAATCAGAGGTAACCATCTTAAAATTGCGTCCCGTATCCTTACGCTTGTCCGAAGAGTCCTGTTGACGTCTGACGCCTGCGAAGCCTATGGGCCGCAATTAAAGGCTTGCAAGAAATATCCACCGGCTGATCAACAATGATGTTCACCCATCTGACTGCCAGTGCTGGACGAGTTAATCAGAGGAAGCAACACTTATCTCCACCAACTACTGAGAGTCCGTGAAACAGCAATCATGTCTCCCAACCTAAGATGGAGGAAGTTTGTGTACTTGCATGCACTACCATATCAACCCAAACCACATGCATACTTACCTGGCAACCCTTACCACCATTGCAACTGCATTGGTTTTTCATCACACCAATTGGATCACAGGTGCACTTGTGGCACCATCTGCGGCGATCACCAAGACATGTGCTCATACCTACCCATTACTGCCATGATTGGTGACAGCGCTGCAAGCATGGAGGCCACACAGAGTGCGACTTGGCTTCCTACAACTTCTGGAATGCAGCTATTTTTCCTGTGAACCACCCCATGATGACCACCAACAAGTGATACATTGCACATTGAGGAGAGAGTTATACGGTGCATATGTCCCCGTTAGCTCTACAGGGCGTGCCATCCCAATTAATCAGAGGTAACCACCTTAAAATTGCGACCCGTATCCTTACGCTTGCCCGAAGAGTCCTGTTGACGTCTGACGCCTGCGAAGCCTATGGGCAGCAATTAAAGGCTTGCAAGAAATGTCCACTGGCTGATCAATAACGATGCGCAACCATCTGACTGCCGGTGCTGGACGAGTTAATCAGAGGAAGCAACACTTATCTCCACCAACTACTGAGAGTCCGTGAAACAGCAATCATGTCTCCCAACCTAAGATGGAGGAAGTTTGTGTACTTGCATGCACTACTATATCAACTTGAACCACATGCATACTTACCTGGCAACCCTCACCACCATTGCAACTGCATTGGTTTTTCATCACACCAATTGGATCACTGGTGCACTTTCGGCACCATCTGCGGCGATCACCAAGACATGTGCTCATACCTACCCATTACTGCCATGATTGGTGACAGCGCCGCAAGTATGGAGGCCACACAGAGTGCGACTTGGCTTCCTACAACTTCTGGAATGCAGCTATTTTTCCTGTGAACCACCCCATGATGACCACCAACAAGTGATACATTGCACATTGAGGAGAGAGTTATACGGTGCATATGTCCCCGTTAGCTCTACAGGGCGTGCCATCCCAATTAATCAGAGGTAACCACCTTAAAATTGCGACCCGTATCCTTACGCTTGCCCGAAGAGTCCTGTTGACGTCTGACGCCTGCGAAGCCTATGGGCCGCAATTAAAGGCTTGCAAGAAATGTCCACTGGCCGATCAATAACGATGCGCAACCATCCGACTGCCGGTACCGGACAAGTTAATCAGAGGAAGCACCACTTATCTCCACCAACCACTGGGAGCCCTGCAAATCAGCAATTATGTCTCCCAATCCAAGATGGAGGAAGTTTGTGCACTTGCATGCACCACCAGGCCAACCCTAGTCACATGCATACTTACCTGGCAACCCTTACAACCATTGCAACTGCCTTGGTTCTCATCATACCAAACTGGTAAATGCCACAGGCCAGAGAGCCCCACTGCGTAGCGATCGTGGCTCTCTGTAATGTCTGAGGCTGATTATTACAATTGCACCTGAAGCTCCATATGCGGAGCAGACACTAATACACGGCACATACCTCACCGTTACTGCCATGATTGGTGCAAGTGCCGCAAGCAGGAGGCCATACAGCGTAGCGACTTGGTCTCCTGTAGCTTCTGGAATGCAGCTGCTACTCCTGAAAACCTTCATATGATGACCACCAACCAAATGCCACAATGCACTTAAGGAAGGAGCCACATGGACGGCCGTGCCCACTGGCCCCACAGGGTGTGCCACCCAGTTACTCAGAGGAAAGCATCTTAAAATTGCGACCCGTATCCTTACGCCTGTCCGAAGAGTCCTGTTGACATCTGACGCTCGCGAAGCCTATGGGCCGTAATAAGGTCTTGCAAACCAACCAGGACACCTTAACAGGGCCCCTTATCAACACCCTCATTTGGGACGCTGGATCTCCCCTGCAGTTGCAAGCGCCACATTCCACTTCGTGGTTTGAACCTTGCAGCTTAAGGGTCAAGGAATCGGGATCTTGCTAAGATCGGTCGAATGGCCTGCGACCCCTGGAAGGAAATAAACACCATTAATTCAACATCAAATACTAACACCCTCATTATTATTACAGATTAATTACTTAGAAATAAGTTCTTAATTTCACATAAAAAAAATGATGTTATTAATAGGAAAACAGTGCTATGGTTGCGCCCTGGCCTTGTTAGTAGTTTGTAAGCTAAAACGGCAATTGCCTTATCCCTACAGGTGCTAATTATTGTCAAGCGCCATCTTTGTAAACGTTAACAATTATTGTAAAGGCATCTAATTATGATGTAGAACACAATAAAGCAAGCTGCTCCCATTTTGACGGGCGCAGTCCTACTAGTGATAGCATCGACTACACAGACAGAAAACGCAATTAAAGGCTTGCAAGAAATGTCCACTGGCCGATCAATAACGATGCGCAACCATCCGACTGCCGGTACCGGACAAGTTAATCAGAGGAAGCACCACTTATCTCCACCAACCACTGGGAGCCCTGCAAATCAGCAATTATGTCTCCCAATCCAAGATGGAGGAAGTTTGTGCACTTGCATGCACCACCAGGCCAACCCTAGTCACATGCATACTTACCTGGCAACCCTTACAACCATTGCAACTGCCTTGGTTCTCATCATACCAAACTGGTAAATGCCACAGGCCAGAGAGCCCCACTGCGTAGCGATCGTGGCTCTCTGTAATGTCTGAGGCTGATTATTACAATTGCACCTGAAGCTCCATATGCGGAGCAGACACTAATACACGGCACATACCTCACCGTTACTGCCATGATTGGTGCAAGTGCCGCAAGCAGGAGGCCATACAGCGTAGCGACTTGGTCTCCTGTAGCTTCTGGAATGCAGCTGCTACTCCTGAAAACCTTCATATGATGACCACCAACCAAATGCCACAATGCACTTAAGGAAGGAGCCACATGGACGGCCGTGCCCACTGGCCCCACAGGGTGTGCCACCCAGTTACTCAGAGGAAAGCATCTTAAAATTGCGACCCGTATCCTTACGCCTGTCCGAAGAGTCCTGTTGACATCTGACGCTCGCGAAGCCTATGGGCCGTAATAAGGTCTTGCAAACCAACCAGGACACCTTAACAGGGCCCCTTATCAACACCCTCATCTGGGACGCTGGATCTCCCCTGCAGTTGCAAGCGCCACATTCCACTTCGTGGTTTGAACCTTGCAGCTTAAGGGTCAAGGAATCGGGATCTTGCTAAGATCGGTCGAATGGCCTGCGACCCCTGGAAGGAAATAAACACCATTAATTCAACATCAAATACTAACACCCTCATTATTATTACAGATTAATTACTTAGAAATAAGTTCTTAATTTCACATAAAAAAAAATGATGTTATTAATAGGAAAACAGTGCTATGGTTGCGCCCTGGCCTTGTTAGTAGTTTGTAAGCTAAAACGGCAATTGCCTTATCCCTACAGGTGCTAATTATTGTCAAGCGCCATCTTTGTAAACGTTAACAATTATTGTAAAGGCATCTAATTATGATGTAGAACACAATAAAGCAAGCTGCTCCCATTTTGACGGGCGCAGTCCTACTAGTGATAGCATCGACTACACAGACAGAAAAAAAAGAAAGCTCCGTGAATTAAATTCGATTTCGAGTTAAATAATAATGGAAAAAATTTAAATTTGGTACAAATCAGTTCATGAACAATACCGCAATGCAGTGATAATAAATTTAAACCAATTTCGCATGGTTTAATAGTGTTTTTAACAAATTAAAAATTCGTACGCGATGCCAATGAAAATTTTCTTCGGTCGCCATCTTGCAAAAGCTCTCTCATAGAGTTCGCTATGCATATATGCACATTCTTAATCAATTAAATTAACAATAAATCATAAATTGTTTAAACAATGAGTAGGCTGCACAAAATATTTACTAAAAAAAAATTTAAAAGAAAAATTAAAAAGAATAAACTGAAAGTATGGAAAACTTTTATTAACCTAAAACACATAAAGATAATTGGATAACCCTTAAAAAGATGGGCCCCAAAGTTAAAAAATAAAAGTGCATATGAGTGTTGTTAATTTGTGTATTATTTAATGTTAGTGCTCATTTATATGTCAATATTGTTACATGTGTAGGGAGACTGTACATTGTTGCTCCCCCCCTCCTCCTATATAACGGGGCCAGACATCGGCCGCCTCATAATCAATCGGAGTGAAATTGACAAGTAATGTGAATCGCTAATTGGCTGCTAATTTGATAAATTAGCAACAAACGAAAGAACAAAATAAGAAACCCAGTGATCTCATTACATAACATGACATGAGCCAGCACATGTGCATATACACACATACATACACACCAGTGCACCAACACTCATTGCCACTCTCAAAAGCTCCCCCAATAATACAGCTACTCGCGTAAAGTAAGAGTACTACTCGTTACCCAATCCACTCTCTCCCTTAAAATTTACCAAACCTCTCTTACACACAACCAATTAAAACTGACTTAAGAGAGTGTGACAATAAAACAAAAAACTGATCCATACAAGAAAACTTTTAAAACCCATGATTTTACTAAAATATTAAAACAACAAATATAAATTTATAAATGCATTACATGACAAACAAATCAGCAGGAAAATAGTAAACAATAAATTGAAGAAATAAATTAAAACAATATGTCGAATAACTACATGACACGTGGTCTACTACTGTACAACAAAATAAAATTAATAAATAATTACGCCAATAATACTTGGGAAACTTGCAAAATAGGAAACCACGACAAACTACTATACATAACCTAAGCTGAAAACCTGAAAAAGAAAACAAAGCATGATAAATTACTAAATATAAATAAGCATTCCCAACACACAGAAATCTTGATTCCCCCTTACTATGCGTAGCGCCACATTTCACCCTGTGATTTGAACCTAATGCAAGGTAGGGGTCCAGGATTACAAGATTCTGACTTAATACGGTCCAATGGCCAATTCAACTCCTGTACTGGAAAGCTAATCAGAGGAAGAAACACCTAACTCCACCAACACCTTGACCCCTGCGACGTAATGGTTAGGTCCCCTAGCCACAAGAAAAGAAACTCAAACCCCTGAATACAGTAACTGACCAATTACATCACCCACTATGGCTAATATGCAACATCTAGGCTGCCTTAATAATACACCCGTTACTCCACACAAGAAGCCTTCAATGGTCAATGCCACACGTAATATTGCCGCCGACACAGCAGGAAATGATACAAAACACTAGGAACTATACGCTGATTACTTGCCCTGTGCAGCATTGGAAAGCAACCACTACTACTGTGAACAAGCTTACGATGAACATCTACAGACTGCATTGCACTCTTAGGATAGGAATTATATCAACTTGTTTTCCAATGGCTGTGCATGAGTGCGCCAATCCAGCTGTTTCCTAATGAAACTTGTACTCTTCTGCCATACTGAAGAAATTAGTGGACACCCAGCTCTAGTGCTGCCTGCGTATAACACTCGAAACTTTGCCATACATATCAAGCCTGCAAATTTAAATACTCAATCTGCAACGATTGTAATCATGCCAGATGCATTAAAACGAATCTATCCAATATCACCAATGTACTGAAACCGAGTATTTCCCTTGCAATGCACAGCGCTACATCCCGTCTAGGCGGCTTGAACCTTGCAAGGCTAAGGGATTATACCACTGAATTTCAGTTGATTAAACCGAGGAAACCATATTACTGTGACCTGACACAGAGATTGCAAAATATTCACCAGCTAATCACAGCGATGCTCATTCATCTGACTGTTGACACTGGAAAATTACTCAGAGGAAGCAATACTCTACCCCACTAACACCACAGCTAAGAACCAACAAATAGGAACTCTAAAAATCTTACAAAAACAAACATCATGCAATTTTGGATTAGAAGACCCCTTCTGCAATTAAAACGCAAACTATAATACAGACACATCCAACTTGCCACCAATGAGTCCAAGTGATGCCCTACCTAAAACTCTGTGGAGAAGCTCAACCAACCGGAGTTGTGCCTGGTTGACTGAACAGACCTACGTGAGATGCATCTTCCTTGGACGCCGAAAGTCATTGTTGCTCAAGCTGATCAAGCATTATTACATGCAAGTCTCAAAAACCATAACATTAGCAAAAACTATGCAATTAAGGCCTAAAGGCCTCTTCTAAAACAAAAATGCAAACCAGAACTCAGAGCAAACGAAAAGAGGAGTATAGTAAATTAAACCAATAAAAACCATACTACTATGATCTGCATACTGCGCCTGGCTGAAGAGTCTGACCGAAAACTGACGCTAGTGAGGCCCGTGGGCCTTACACACAGAGATTGCAAAGTACTCCCCAGCTGACCACAGCAATGCACAGGTGCACCTGTGACTCCATATGCGGCGTTCACCAAGACGTGGCTCATACCCTGCCATTGCTGCCATGTTTGGTGACAGCGCTGCTCCCATGGAGGCCACACAGAGTAGCGACCTGGCATCCTACAGCACTCCACAACACCTCTCCGTCAGGAGTTTGAAAACACTTTTAGCAACTTATTAATCTGAAACTACAAACCTGAAACATACTAAATTTTGTTTTCTACTCCAGTTAATCCGAGGGAATCATCTTATTGGGACCTGCATCCTTACGCCTGACTGAAGAGTCCTGTCGACGTCTGAAGCCTGCGAAACTTGTGGGCCCTTACAGCAAACTGCGGCACAGTCGCCAGTTGGCCAGCGGTGGTTCACATCCAACCAACTGCTGGTACTGGGAAATTAATCAGAAGAAGTCACACTTATCCCCGCCAATATGCTGGGAACCCAGCGAAACAGCAACTGCGGTTCCCAACCTAAGATGGAGGAAGTTTTGTGCATTTGCAAGCACGACTATACCAACCCGAACCACATGCATACTCACCTGGCAACCCTCATCACCACCGCAACTGCACTGGTTTTCATCACACCAATTGGATCACTAGTGCACTTGTGGCACCATGTGCGGCGATCACCAAGACATGTGCTCATACCTACCCATTACTGCCATGATTGGTGACAGCGCTGCAAGCATGGAGGCCACACAGAGTGCGACTTGGCTTCCTACAACTTCTGGAATGCAGCTATTATTCCTGTGAACCACCCATGATGACCACCAGCTAGTGCTACTACACATTGAGGAGAGAGCCATACGAACATCTACACCTGTTGGCTCTACAGGGCATGCCACCCCAATAAATCAGAGGTAACCATCTTAATAATTGCGACCCGTATCCTTACGCTTGCCTGAAGAGTCCTGTTGACGTCTGACGCCTGCGAAGCCTATGGGCCGCAACTAAAGGCTTGCAAGAAATGTCCACTGGCTGATCAATAACGATGCGCAACCATCCGACTGCCGGTACTGGACAAGTTAATCAGAGGAAGCAACACTTATCTCCACCAACTACTGAGAGTCCGTGAAACAGCAGCCATGTCTCCCAACCTAAGATGGAGGAAGTTTGTGCACTTGCATGCACTACCATATCAACCCGAACCACATGCATACTCACCGGCAACCCTCATCACCATTGCAACTGCATTGGTTTTCATCACACCAATTGGATCACTAGTGCACTTGTGGCACCATCTGCGGCGATCACCAAGACATGTGCTCATACCTACCCATTACTGCCATGATTGGTGACAGCGCTGCAAGCATGGAGGCCACACAGAGTGCGACTTGGCTTCCTACAACTTCTGGAATGCAGCTATTATTCCTGTGAACCACCCATGATGACCACCAACTAGTGCTACTGCACATTGAGGAAAGAGCCATACGAACATCTACACCTGTTGGCTCTACAGGGCATGCCACCCCAATAAATCAGAGGTAACCATCTTAATTAATTGCGACCCGTATCCTTACGCTTGCCCGAAGAGTCCTGTTGACGTCTGACGCCTGCGAAGCCTATGGGCCGAAACTAAAGGCTTGCAAGAAATGTCCACTGGCTGATCAATAACGATGCGCAACCATCCGACTGCCGGTACTGGACAAGTTAAACAGAGGAAGCAACACTTATCTCCACCAACTACTGAGAGTCCGTGAAACAGCAGCCATGTCTCCCAACCTAAGATGGAGGAAGTTTGTGCACTTGCATGCACTACCATATCAACCCGAACCACATGCATACTCACCTGGCAACCCTCATCACCATTGCAACTGCATTGATTTTCATCACACCAATTGGATCACTAGTGCACTTGTGGCACCATCTGCGGCGATCACCAAGACATGTGCTCATACCTACCCATTACTGCCATGATTGGTGACAGCGCTGCAAGCATGGAGGCCACACAGAGTGCGACTTGGCTTCTTATTCCTGCGAACCACCCATGATGACCACCAACTAGTGCTATTGCACATTGAGGAGAGAGCCATACGAACATCTACACCTGTTGGCTCTACAGGGCATGCCACCCCAATAAATCAGAGGTAACCATCTTAATAATTGCGACCCGTATCCTTACGCTTGCCCGAAGAGTCCTGTTGACGTCTGACGCCTGCGAAGCCTATGGGCCGCAACTAAAGGCTTGCAAGAAATGTCCACTGGCCGATCAATAACGATGCGCAACCATCCGACTGCCGGTACTGGACAAGTTAATCAGAGGAAGCAACACTTATCTCCACCAACTACTGAGAGTCCGTGAAACAGCAGCCATGTCTCCCAACCTAAGATGGAGGAAGTTTGTGCACTTGCATGCACTACCATATCAACCCAAACCACATGCACACTCACCTGGCAACCCTCATCACCATTGCAACTGCATTGGTTTTCATCACACCAATTGGATCACTAGTGCACTTGTGGCACCATCTGCGGCGATCACCAAGACATGTGCTCATACCTACCCATTACTGCCATGATTGGTGACAGCGCTGCAAGCATGGAGGCCACACAGAGTGCGACTTGGCTTCCTACAACTTCTGGAATGCAGCTATTATTCCTGTGAACCACCCACGATGACCACCAACTAGTGCTACTGCACATTGAGGAGAGAGCCATACGAACATCTACACCTGTTGGCTCTACAGGGCATGCCACCCCAATAAATCAGAGGTAAACATCTTAAAATTGCGTCCCGTATCCTTACGCTTGTCCGAAGAGTCCTGTTGACGTCTGACGCCTGCGAAGCCTATGGGCTGCAATTAAAGGCTTGCAAGAAATGTCCGCTGGCTGATCAATAACGATGCGCAACCATCCGACTGCCGGTACTGGACGAGTTAATCAGAGGAAGCAACACTTATCTCCACCAACCACTGGGAGCCCGCGTAACAGCAATTATGTCTCCCAATCCAAGATGGAGGAAGTTTGTGCACTTGCATGCACTACTAGACCACCCCTAGTCACATGCATACTTACCTGGCAACCCTTACAACCATTGCAACTGCCTTGGTTCTCATCATACCAAACTGGTAAAATGCCACAGCCTAGAGAGCCCCACTGCGTATGCGATCGTGGCTCTCTGCAGTGTCTGAGGCTGATTATTACAATTGCACCTGAAGCTCCATTTGCGAAGCAGACACTGATACATGGCTCTTACCTTACCATTACTGCCATGATCGGTGAAAGCGCCGCAAGCAGGAGGCCATACAGCGTAGCGACTTGGTCTTCTGCAGCTTTTAGAATGCAGCCGCTACTCCTGAAAACCTCTTATGATGACCACCAACCAAATGCCACAGTGCACTTAAGGAAGGAGCCACCTGGACGACTGCGCCCACTGGCTCCACAGGGCGTGCCACCCAATTACTCAGAGGAAATCATCTTAAAATTGCGACCCGTATTCTTACGCCTGTCCGACGAGTCCTGTTGACATCTGACGCTCGCGAAGCCTAGGGGCCGTAATAAGGTCTTTGCAAACCATTCAGGACACCCTCACAGGGCCCCTTATCAACACCCTCATCTGGGACGCTGGATCTCCCCCTGCAGTTGCAGGCGCCACATTCCACTTCGTGGTTTGAACCTTGAAGCTGTAGGGACCAAGGAAGCGGGATCCTGCTAACATCGGTCCAACGGCCAACGACTCCTGGAAGGAAGCTGAACACCATTAATCAACATCAAATACTAACACCTTCATTATTATTACAGATTAATTGCTTAGAAATAAGTTCTTAATTTCGCATAAAAAATGATGTTATTAATAGGAAAACAGTGCTATGGTTGCGCCCTGGCCTTGTTAGTAGTTTGTAAGTTAAAACGGCAATTGCCTAATCTCTACATGTGCTAGTTATTGAAAAGCGCACTCTTTGTAACGTTAACAACTATTGTAAAGGCATCTAATTATGATGTGAAACACAATAAAGAAAACTGCTCCCATTTTGACGGGCGCAGTCCTACTAGTGTTAGCATTGACTACACATACAGAAAAAATTAAATTCGTTTTCGAGTTAAACAATAATGGAAAAAAATTTAAATTTACTACAAATCAGTTCATGAACAATACCACAATGCAGTGATGATAAATTTAAACCAATTTCGCATGGTTTAATAGTGTTTTTTAACAAATTAAAATTCGCACGCGAGGCCAATGAAAAATTTTCTTCAATCGCCATCTTGTAAAAGCTCTTTTATGGAGTTCGCTATGCAAAAATGCATAGTTTCATTAATCAAATTAGCAATAAATTATAAAATGTTTTATTCAAGAGTAGGCTGCACATCAATACCCAAATCTAAATTTAAATAAACAATTAAAACAATTAAAACTGAAAATCATAACCAATTAAAATGAAAAATTTTAAACCCAAATTATTAACTGGACAAATGAGTATGAGACCACATACAAAAAGTAAAATAAAAATATGTTAATTCGTCCATGCGCAAATATATGTAATTGACAAAACTGTGCTAATTGTAATGTTGTACAAGTTACTCAACTAATGTATAAAGCCTCACGTCTGATGCACACATATATGCGCATTTCACCAGCCAAACCAATAATAAATCATAAACTGCCCAACTGAGAGCTGGCTGTACACTATGTCGATTAATAACTAAACCAAACAAAACATGTAAAACTTATAAAACCCAAATTATAATGCCGACCAAACGAGTACAGACCACATTAAAAAAAAAGTACAAACACATTATAATAAAATATAATTTATTAAATAAATGAAATAAAAAAGTTGACAACGGCAGGGCTGGCCAAATATCACAGGAATAAGCACGCTTAGTGACTTATAAATATATTACAACCTTTTTAATTTTAAAATTTTAAATATTAAATGTCTGAGTGATTTTCCAGTGCCTGTGACATAAGTGTTGTCTTGTCGATCCCGTTTCATCCTTGTTTTTGGGGAACGGATCAGCTATTACTGAAAAGCACGATTGAAAACAATTCAATTAGTTAATAAATAAATGTGCTAAAACTGAAACCAACTAAGGCTTACCTCATCCCCCCCTTTCCCTATAAACAGGTCCATGTCTTGTCAAAGCTTAGTGCCGTTACTCTGTTGAGCTTTTCGATGTACAGTTGATCCCTATTTCAATGTATGTGAAACCAATGCCTCTCTGAGAGAACCACTGACTGTGGACTTACTGTTCACACTCTCAACATTACTCAAAGTTATTCTCTTCTCACTACCATAAGAGAAAATTACTTGACTTGACAAACCTGACTACTGCCCTTTTACTACTATTTACTACTGCCCTTTTTACGTATTAAAGTGGTTACACTTACAAGTAATACAGGCTGATTACCTGACTAATCAGAAGTAAAAACTAACTCAAGCCATACGTCACTGAAGGGACATAGCCACTACATTCTATGGAAACTCAGTAGTAATGCCACGTAAAAATAAAAAGCCTTAACTAAGAAAATAAGCTGAGAGTAAAACACAGAGTAAAACACAAATTAATAAGAGGCATATGAAACTAACTAAAACCATACGTTATTACAAACAACAAAATTACTGCACTTCGGAAACTCAGACAAAATAAAATAAAACAATAAAACATATAAATCAAACCACTAAAATTCTAGTGGACACGCAGCTTTAATGCTGCCTGCGTATAACACCGGAAGCTTCGCCATGCACAAGGAAGCAATACTCTCCCCCACTTACACCACAGCTAAGAACCAACAAATGGGAACTCTAAAAATCTCACAAAACAAACACCATGCAATTTCGGATTAGAAGACCTCTCTTGTAATTAAAACACAAGCTATAATACAGACACACCCAACTTGCCACCAATGAGTCCAAGTGATGCCCTATCTAAAACTCTGTGGAGACGCTCAACCAACCGGAGTTGTGCCTGGTTGGCGGAACAGACCCGCGCGAGATGCATCTTCCCTGGACGCCGAAAGTCATTGATATTCAAGTTGATAAAGCATTATTACATGCAAGCCTCTAAAACCATAAAACTATAACACTAGCAAAAACTATGAAATTAGGGCTTAAAGGCCTCTTCTAAAACCAAAATGCAAACTAAAACTCAGAGTAAGCTCACGAACAAATAAGAGGAATAAAATAAATAAAACCATATTACTGCGACCTGCATACTTGTGCCTGGCTGAAGAGCCTGGTTGACAACCGACACTCAAGAAGCTTATGGGCCTTATACACAGAGGTTGCAAAATATTCGCCAGTTGACCACAACGATGCTCATCCATCTGGCTGCTGGCACTGGAAAGTTACTCAGAGGAAGCAATACTCTACTCCACCAACACCAGGAGCCCCGCGGTACAGCGGGCGGGTCCCCTATGCCATGAGAAAAGAAATCCGAACTCTTGCACGCGGCACTGGACAGTCACATCCCCCATCGTGACATATATTGCAACGTCTAGATTGCCCTGCTAATACACCCATGACTCCACACAAGAAGCCTAAGCCAGTCATGCCATATGATAAATCACCAGCAACATAGCAGGAAACGATACAAAACACTGGGAACCATACGCTAGTGACTTGCCCTCTACTGCATTGGAAAACAACCATTACTACTGTTAATAACTTTATGATGACCATCTTTCGGACTGCATTGCACTCTGAGGATATGAACTTCATCAACCCGTTTCCAATGGCCATTTATGAGTGTGCTAATCTAGCTAACTTCCAATGAACCGTATAAAATGTAACCTGTACTTTTTCGCCATGCTAATGAGGTTAATGGCACCCAGCATTTGCGCTACTTGAGTAAAATATCGGAAACTTTACCACGCATACTAAACCTGCAAACTTAAATACTCAAATGCAATGGTTACGATCATCCTAGATACCCTAAAAAGAAACCGCCCAACACCATCAATGAGAGGTAACAGAGTTTCTCCCTTGCAATGCACAGCGCTACATCCTGCTTTTGGCGGCTTGAACCTTGCAATGCTAAGGGATTACACTACTGAAACCCAGTTAATTTGAACCAAGAAAACCATATTACTGCGGCCTGCATACTTTCGCCCGGCTGAAGAGTCTGTATGACAACTGACGCTGGTGAGGCTTGTGGGCCCTCTACACAGAGACTACAAAATACTCGCTGGCTGACTGCAGCAATGCTCGGGTGCACCTGTGACTCCATATGCGGCGTAAACCAAGACATGGCTCATACCTTACCATTACTACCATGGTTGGTGACAGCGCCGCTCACATGAAAGCCACACAGAGTAGCAGCCCGACTTCCTGCAGCATGCCACGACACCTCTCCACTAGGAGATAGAAAACACTATTAGCAACTTGCTAACCTGAAATTACAAACCTGAAACATACTAAATTTTTGTTTTCTACTCCAGCTAATCCGAGGGAATCATCTTATTGGGACCTGCATCCTTACGCCTGAACTGAAGAGTCCTGTTGACGTCTGATACTTGCGAAGCTTGCGGGCCCTCACAGCAAATTGCGATATACTTGCCAGTTGACCAGCGGTGGTGCATATCCATAAAACTACCGATACTGGGAAATTAATCAGAAGAAACAATACTTATCTCCACCAACTGCTGGGAGTCTGCGAAGCAGCAATCATGTCTCCCAACCCAAGATGGAGGAAGTCTGTGCACTTGCATGCACTACCAGCCCAACCCCAGTCACATGCATACTTCCTGGCAACCCTCAACACCATTGTAACTACATTGGTTCTCATCACACCAATTGGATCACTGGTGCACTTGTGGCACCATCTGCGGCGATCACCAAGACATGTGCTCATACCTACCCATTACTGCCATGATTGGTGATAACGCTGCACTGCATGGAGGCCACACAGAGTGCGACTTGGCTTCCTACAACTTCTGGAATGCAGCTATTATTCCTGTGAACCACCCATGACGACCACCAACTAGTGCTACTGCACATTGATGAGAGAGCCATACGAACATCTACACCTGTTGGCTCTACAGGGCATGCCACCCCAATTAATCAGAGGTAACCATCTTAAAATTGCGTCCCGTATCCTTACGCCTGTCCGAAGAGTCCTGTTGACGTCTGACGCCTGCGAAGCCTATGGGCCGCAATTAAAGGCTCGCAAGAAATGCCCACTGGCTGATCAATAACGATGCGCAACCATCCGACTGCCGGTATTGGACAAGTTATATCAGAGGAAGCAACACTTATCTCCACCAACTACTGAGAGTCCATGAAACAGCAGTCATGTCTCCCAACCTAAGATGGAGGAAGCTTGTGCACTTGCATGCACTACCATATCAACCCGAACCACATGCATACTCACCTGGCAACCCTCACCACCATTGCAATCTGCATTAGTTTTCATCACACCAATTGGATCACTGGTGCACTTTTGGCACCATCTGCGGCGATCACCAAGACATGTGCTCATACCTACCCATTACTGCCATGATTGGTGACAGCGCTGCAAGTATGGAGGCCACACAGAGTGCGACTTGGCTTCCTACAACTTCTGGAATGCAGCTATTATTCCTGTGAACCACCCCATGATGACCACCAACTAGTGCTACTGCACATTGATGAGAGAGCCATACGAACATCTACACCTGTTGGCTCTACAGGGCATGCCACCCCAATTAATCAGAGGTAACCATCTTAAAATTGCGTCCCGTATCCTTACGCCTGTCCGAAGAGTCCTGTTGACGTCTGACGCCTGCGAAGCCTATGGGCCGCAATTAAAGGCTCGCAAGAAATGCCCACTGGCTGATCAATAACGATGCGCAACCATCCGACTGCCGGTATTGGACAAGTTATATCAGAGGAAGCAACACTTATCTCCACCAACTACTGGGAGTCCGTGAAACAGCAATCATGTCTCCCAACCTAAGATGGAGGAAGTTTGTGCACTTGCATGCACTACCATATCAACCCAAACCACATGCATACTTACCTGGCAACCCTTACCACCATTGCAACTGCATTGGTTTTCATCACACCAATTGGATCACAGGTGCACTTGTGGCACCATCTGCGGCGATCACCAAGACATGTGCTCATACCTACCCATTACTGCCATGATTGGTGACAGCGCTGCAAGCATGGAGGCCACACAGAGTGCGACTTGGCTTCCTACAACTTCTGGAATGCAGCTATTATTCCTGTGAACCACCCCATGATGACCACCAACAAGTGATACATTGCACATTGAGGAGAGAGTTATACGGTGCATATGTACCCGTTAGCTCTACAGGGCGTGCCATCCCAATTAATCAGAGGTAACCATCTTAAAATTGCGACCCGTATCCTTACGCTTGCCCGAAGAGTCCTGTTGACGTCTGACGCCTGCGAAGCCTATGGGCAGCAATTAAAGGCTTGCAAGAAATGTCCACTGGCTGATCAATAACGATGCGCAACCATCTGACTGCCGGTGCTGGACGAGTTAATCAGAGGAAGCAACACTTATCTCCACCAACTACTGAGAGTCCGTGAAACAGCAATCATGTCTCCCAACCTAAGATGGAGGAAGTTTGTGTACTTGCATGCACTACTATATCAACCCGAACCACATGCATACTTACCTGGCAACCCTCACCACCATTGCAACTGCATTGGTTTTTCATCGCACCAATTGGATCACTGGTGCACTTTCGGCACCATCTGCGGCGATCACCAAGACATGTGCTCATACCTACCCATTACTGCCATGATTGGTGACAGCGCTGCAAGTATGGAGGCCACACAGAGTGCGACTTGGCTTCCTGCAACTTCTGGAATGCAGCTATTATTCCTGTGAACCACCCCATGATGACCACCAACTAGTGCTACTGCACATTGATGAGAGAGCCATACGAACATCTACACCTGTTGGCTCTACAGGGCATGCCACCCCAATAAATCAGAGGTAAACATCTTAAAATTGCGTCCCGTATCCTTACGCTTGTCCGAAGAGTCCTGTTGACGTCTGACGCCTGCGAAGCCTATGGGCCGCAATTAAAGGCTTGCAAGAAATGTCCACTGGCTGATCAATAATGATGCGCAAACATCCGACTGCCGGTACTGGACGAGTTAATCAGAGGAAGCAACACTTATCCCCACCAACCACTGGGAGCCCCGCGTAACAGCAATTATGTCTCCCAATCCAAGATGGAGGAAGTTTGTGCACTTGCATGCACTACCAGGCCAACCTTAGTCACATGCATACTTACCTGGCAACCCTTACAACCATTGCAACTGCCTTGGTTCTCATCATACCAAACTGGTAAATGCCACAGGCCAGAGAGCCCCACTGCATAGCGATCGTGGCTCTCTGTAATGTCTGAGGCTGATTACTACAATTGCACCTGAAGCTCCATATGCGGAGCAGACACTAATACACGGCACATACCTCACCGTCACTGCCATGATTGGTGCAAGCGCCGCAAGCAGGAGGCCATACAGCGTAGCGACTTGGTCTCCTGTAACTTCTGGAATGCAGCCGCTACTCCTGAAAACCTACATATGATGACCACCAACCAAACGCCACATTGCACTTAAGGAAAGAGCCACATGGACGGCTGTGCCCACTGGCTCCACAGGGTGTGCCACCCAGTTATTCAGAGGAAATCATCTTAAAATTGCGACCCGTATCCTTACGCCTGTCCGACGAGTCCTGTTGACATCTGACGCTCGCGAAGCCTATGGGCCGTAATAAGGTCTTGCAAACCAACCAGGACACCTTAACAGGGCCCCTTATCAACACCCTCATCTGGGACGCTGGATTTCCCCCTACAGTTGCAAGCGCCACATTCCACTTCGTGGTTTGAACCTTGCAGCTGAAGGGTCAAGGAAGCGGGATCTTGCTAAGATCGGTCGAATGGCCAACGACTCCTGGAAGGAAACTAAACACCATTAATCAACATCAAATACTAACACCCTCATTATTATTACAGATTAATTACTTAGAAATAAGTTCTTAATTTCACATAAAAAAATGATGTTATTAATAGGAAAACAGTGCTACGGTTGCGCCCTGGCCCTGTTAGTAGTTTGTAAGTTAAAACGGCAATTGCCTTATCTCTACATGTGCTAATTATTGTGAAGCGCCATCTTTGTAACGTTAACAATTATTGTAAAGGCATCTAATTATGATGTAGAACACAATAAAGCAAGCTGCTCCCATATTGACGGGCGCAGTCCTACTAGTGATAGCATCGACTACACAGACAGAAAAACCAAGATGGAGGAAGGTTGTGCACTTGCATGCACCACCAGGCCAACCTTAGTCACATGCATACTTACCTGGCAACCCTTACAACCATTGCAACTGCCTTGGTTCTCATCATACCAAACTGGTAAATGCCACAGGCCAGAGAGCCCCACTGCGTAGCGATCGTGGCTCTCTGTAATGTCTGAGGCTGATTATTACAATCGCACCTGAAGCTCCATATGCGGAGCAGACACTAATTTCACGGCACATACCACACCGTTACTGCCATGATTGGTGCAAGCGCCGCAAGCAGGAGGCCATACAGCGTAGCGACTTGGTCTCCTGTAGCTTCTGGAATGCAGCCGCTACTCCTGAAAACCTTCATATGATGACCACCAACCAAATGCCACATTGCACTTAAGGAAGGAGCCACATGGACGGCTGTGCCCACTGGCTCCACAGGGTGTGCCACCCAGTTATTCAGAGGAAAGCATCTTAAAATTGCGACCCGTATCCTTACGCCTGTCCGACGAGTCCTGTTGACATCTGACGCTTGCGAAGCCTATGGGCCGTAATAAGGTCTTTGCAAACCAACCAGGACACCTTAACAGGGCCCCTTATCAACACCCTCATCTGGGACGCTGGATCTCTCCCTACAGTTGCAAGCGCCACATTCCACTTCGTGGTTTGAACCTTGCAGCTGGAGGGTCAATGAATGCGGGATCCTGCTAAGATCGGTCGAATGGCCTACGACCCCTAGAAGGAAATAAACACCATTAATTCAACATCAAATACTAACACCTACATTTTTAGAACAGATTAATTACTTAGAAATAAGTTCTTAACTCCGCATAAAAATGATGTTATTAATAGGAAAACAGTGCTACGGTTGCGCCCTGGCCCTGTTAGTAGTTTGTAAGTTAAAACGGTAATTATTGCCTTATCTCTACACGTGCTAATTATTGAAAAGCGCAATCTATGTAACGTTAACAATTATTGTAAAGGCATCTAATTATGATGTAGAAAACAATAAAGAAAGCTGCTCCCATTTTGACGGGCGCAGTCCTACTAGTGTTAGCATCGACTACACAGACAGAAAAACAAAAGAAAATAAAAATGTTAAGTGTTTGGCTTTTTCAATTGTGTTAAATGTTTAACGTTCGTGCATATGGTTTTTAAGTACTATAATTAACAAAATTAATAATGTTTATTAACATTTTCAACACAAAATGCTTAAAACAGATAAGTATCGTGTTCAATAAATAATTAACAAAAAGTTATAAACAATTAAACAATAATTTATAATTTAAACAAATAACATGGTCCCATCGAAATAAAACATAACCAGTGACCTTTCGCATAACAAATCAACAAAAAATATAAATGTTTAATTAATTGTTATAAACAATTAGACATAACCTCAAATTCAGAGCATGACTCTGACATCCAATTGCCCTTTACGGCTCTCAATCGCCCTCTTAAGCTGCCCTCTCAACTCTTAAACAACTCTGAACCGAAATAAGAGAGCACAATTTACTACTCCCTAAGTGGATGACATAAGAGCGGCGCACTCAACAACGCATACATGCACACAGTAGGACAATGCCAATTTACTACCTTTCTATTATTATATTATTATTTTATTATTATTAACGGATGCAGCTACAAAACACAAAACTACAAAAATTATAAACAAGCTGCCAAACTAAAAAGTAGATGTAAATTATCAATGTTTAATAAACCATATTAACAAATAGCTAATTGGCCCAACTAAACCTAACCCCAAAAATACAGAACCCAACATGGACTCTGATATTGAATGCCCATTATGGCTTTTAAAACAACTATTAAACAATTCCGCAGATGGAATAATAGAATGGCCAATTATTGCTCCCTACAGGGTTTGGGTGAGAACAACCCATATAATACATGCACGCATACATATGTGTACGCACATACTATTCCAATAAGTAACTAGTTGACATTTGTGTTAGTTGTACTATGAACCATGATTGGGACATGCTTGTTGCTATTGTATCGGCCCTTAGTAATGAGAGGTGAAGCTGCATGAGGCGATATCCCATGTAGACAGGTGCATATGTGTGAGTGACAAGGAACGCCTCAGTACTCTAAAGAGCAAATTATTGGCATTCCTCTCCTCTATGCGCCGACTCACTCGACTTTCAAATAACCCCTAAATAACCTTAATAAGAAGTAAGGGATTGGTACAAAGAAAAATAAATAATGATAATTAACTACAGCTTTACCAAACCCGAAGGAAAAAATGATGGCCGCCGCATAGCAACACAGCACAGCAACGAAACCAATAACGCAATCAACATAATACGGCACATTACTAAGAGGAAAAGAAACGAACCAATTACAAACCACATGCCTATTATACCCCTCCCTCCCTCACCCCCTAGAACGAAAACGCAAACTACATGATAATAACGCAAACTACATGAGAGAGTCAATCCACCAGAGTCTCTTCATACCCCCCGCAAATTGATAAGTTATGTCTACAACCAACCACACTCCCTTAAAAAGACCTCACAAAGCATACAGAGAAATAATGGCTGCCTTGCCTGATAAATTACAGACGCCCAAGCTGACCTATACTTAGTCTGCACATAGAAACCACTTAATTTACGAATACGTCTCCCAATAAACGTTCTCGAAAATCTTAAAAAAAAAAAAAAAGCAACCCATGCCCGAAACTATTAATAACAATTATTAATAATAATCCCTAATATTCCCAGAAAGGGACTTTGTAAGTTTAAACCTAAAACTTGCTCGCCAAATCAAATAACGCAAATAAATATTACAGCAAAAGCCACGCAAGTTAAAACAATTATGGCAGTCTTCAACCTGAGAAAAATGGCCAGCAGCAGAAAACTTCTGTTTATAGACTACGATGAGGAAAACAAAGACGCAAATGCTAAGGAAACGCACAAACAAATCACACAATCAATACAAACTAACCAAATTACAAATGGTGAAGCTCTTAGCTCCTCTGCTGAAGACATTGAATGTGAGAAGGAACTACAGCGCATCCTAAAACTAGTAATTGCTGACCCACTTGTAGACAACTCTCCACCAGCCCTATGCAACACCAATATGGAGAACAAACAAAACTACCAAAATTAAAATTAGGCTGACTCAAACACTGCTGACAAATTAACATAGACTACTGTAATCCAACTTACCTGGCGTTGCTAATTGCGGGCATGCAGCTTACCTAATTTTTGACTCATACATAATCACTATGTAACACTAAAACTCATGTAACCAATTGAGCAAAACAGCTCTTTCTATTCGTTCTTATACAACCTTCGTAAAAATGTTTAATTACTGTTATAAATCCTAAACATATGGGTAAAATAAAATCCATACAATAATAATGAAATAACTTATGTACGCCACCAACTATATGTTTTTAATTAAGTACACTAATGCCACTAATAAATAAATACTGATACAAGCTACTTAAAAAACTACTTAAATAGTAATATGGAAACAACCTTTAAATCTCAAATATATCAAATCAAATACCCTCTCCCTACCGCCAGTCACCACTAATAAAAAATCCAAGCTAATGTTTATTAACTGACCAATGAGGATGCTCATACATCCCGCTGCCGGTACTAGAGAATTAATCAGAGGAAACAACATTTTACTACACATACACTGGGAACCCCATGACATAGTGGCCAGGTCCCCTGAATACGGAGTACAAATTAGAAGTCAACGCCGACTATGCAATATGCTGCAATAACGACCTGCAGCCTATTTAACCCCTCCGCAAATTCTTACATGCTTTATTGTTCTGTCACATCCCCCCATCGTGGCATGTAACACCATAGATGCCTACCAATACACCTGTGACTCCCCACAAGAGGTCCACGCCGGTCATGCCATACGCTATATCATCGTCAATACAGCAGGAAACATTACAAAGCACTGGGAATCATATGCTGGTGACTCACCCCCTGCAACATTGGAAAGCAACCACTACTACTACAAACAACTTTATGATGACCATCTATCAGACTGCACTGCACTCTGAAGATAGGAACTACATCAACCCCGTTTCCAATGGCTATGCATGAGTGTGCTAATCCAGCTAACTCCTAATGAACTGTATAAAATATAACCTGTACTCTTTCGCCATGCTTAAGAGTTTAATTAGGCACCCAGCACCTGCGCTACTTGAGTAAAATACTGGAGATTTTACCATGCATATTAAACCTGCAAACTAAAATACTCAAATCCAACGATTATAATCATCCCAGATGCCCTAAAAAGAAACCACCCAACATTACCAACGAGAGGTAGCAGAGTTCCTCCCTTGCAATGCACAGCGCTACATCCTGCCTTGGCGGCTTGAACCTTGCAATGCTAAGGGATTACACTACTGAAACCCAGTTGATTAAACTAAGAAAACCATATTACTGCGGCCTGCATACTTGCGCCCGGCTGAAGAGTCTGTATGACAACTGACGCTGGTGTGGCTTGTGGGCCCTCTACACAGAGCTTGAAAAATATTCGCTGGCTTACTGCAGCAATGCTCGGGTGCACCTGTGACTCCATATGCGGCGTAAACCAAGACATGGCTCATACCTTACCATTACTGCCATGATTGGTGACAGCGCCGCTCACATGGAAGCCACACTGAGTAGCAGCCCGGCTTCCTGCAGCATGCCACGACACCTCTCCACCAGGAGATAGAAAATACTATTAGCAACTTGCTAATCTGAAATTACAAACCTAAAACATACTAAATTTTGTTTTCTACTCCAGTTAATCCGAGGAAATCATCTTATTGGAACCCGCATCCTTACGCCTGACTGAAGAGTCCTGTCGACGTCTGAAGCTTGCGAAGCTCGCGGGCCCTTACAGCAAATTGCGTCACACTCGCCAGTTGACCAGCGGTGATTCACATCCAACCAACTGCCGATACTGGGAAATCAATCAGAAGAATTTACACTTATCCCCACCAATCTCCTGGGAACCCAGCGAAACAGCAATTGCGTCTCCCAACCTAAGATGGAGGAAGCTTGTGCACTTGCATGCACTGCCATATCAACCCGAACCGCATGCATACTTACCTGGCAACCCTCACCACCATTGCAACTGCATTAGTTTTCATCACACCAATTGGATCACTGGTGCACTTTTGGCACCATCTGCGGCGATCATCAAGACATGTGCTCATACCTACCCATTACTGCCATGATTGGTGACAGCGCCGCAAGTATGGAGGCCACACAGAGTGCGACTTGGCTTCCTGCAACTTCTGGAATGCAGCTATTATTCCTGTGAACCACTCCATGATGACCACTAACTAGTGCTACTGCACATTGAGGGGAGAGTCATTCGTTGTATTTGTACCCGTTGGCTCTACAGGGCGTGCAACCCCAACTAATCAGAGGTAACCATCTTAAAATTGCGTCCTGTATCCTCACGCTTGCCCGAAGAGTCCTGTTGACGTCTGACATCCTGCGAAGCTTATGGGCCGCAATACAAGACTTGCAAGAAATATCCACCGGCTGATCAACAATGATGTTCACCCATCTGACTGCCGGTGCTGGACGAGTTAATCAGAGGAAGCAACACTTATCTCCACCAACTACTGAGAGTCCGTGAAACAGCAATCATGTCTCCCAACCTAAGATGGAGGAAGTTTGTGTACTTGCATGCACTACCATATCAACCCAAACCACATGCATACTTACCTGGCAACCCTTACCACCATTGCAACTGCATTGGTTTTCATCACACCAATTGGATCACAGGTGCACTTGTGGCACCATCTGCGGCGATCACCAAGACATGTGCTCATACCTACCCATTACTGCCATGATTGGTGACAGCGCTGCAAGCATGGAGGCCACACAGAGTGCGACTTGGCTTCCTACAACTTCTGGAATGCAGCTATTATTCCTGTGAACCACCCCATGATGACCACCAACAAGTGATACATTGCACATTGAGGAGAGAGTTATACGGTGCATATGTACCCGTTGGCTCTACAGGGCTTGCCATCCCAACTAATCAGAGGTAACCATCTTAAAATTGCGTCCTGTATCCTTACGCTTGCCCGAAGAGTCCTGTTGACGTCTGACGCCTGCGAAGCCCATGGGCAGCAATTAAAGGCTTGCAAGAAATGTCCACTGGCTGATCAATAACGATGCACAACCATCTGACTGCCGGTGCTGGACGAGTTAATCAGAGGAAGCAACACTTATCTCCACCAACTACTGGGTGTCCGTGAAACAACAATCATGTCTCCCAACCTAAGATGGAGGAAGTTTGTGCACTTGCATGCACTACCATATCAACCCGAACCGCATGCATACCTACCTGGCAACCCTCACCACCATTGCAACTGCATTAGTTTTCATCACACCAATTGGATCACTGGTGCACTTTCGGCGCCATCTGCGGCGATCACCAAGACATGTGCTCATACCTTACCATTACTGCCATCATTGGTGACAGCGCCGCAAGCATGGACGGCCACACAGAGTGCGACTTGGCCTCCTACAACTTCAGGAATGCAGCTACTACTCCTATGAACCACTCCATGATGACCACCAACTAGTGCTACTGCACATTGAGGAGAGAGTCATACGTTGTAATTGTACCCGTTGGCTCTATAGGGCGTGCCATCCCAACTAATCAGAGGTAAACATCTTAAAATTGCGTCCCGTATCCTTACGCTTGCCCAAAGAGTCCTGTTGACGTCTGACGCCTGCGAAGCCTATGGGCCGCAATTAAAGGCTTGCAAGAAATATCCACCGGCTGATCAACAATGATGTTTACCCATCTGACTGCCGGTGCTGGACGAGTTAATCAGAGGAAGCAACACTTATCTCCACCAACTACCGAGAGTCCGTGAAACAGCAATCATGTCTCCCAACCTAAGATGGAGGAAGTTTGTGTACTTGCATGCACTACCATATCAACCCAAACCACATGCATACTTACCTGGCAACCCTTACCACCATTGCAACTGCATTGGTTTTCATCACACCAATTGGATCACAGGTGCACTTGTGGCACCATCTGCGGCGATCACCAAGACATGTGCTCATACCTACCCATTACTGCCATGATTGGTGACAGCGCTGCAAGCATGGAGGCCACACAGAGTGCGACTTGGCTTCCTACAACTTCTGGAATGCAGCTATTATTCCTGTGAACCACCCCATGATGACCACCAACAAGTGATACATTGCACATTGAGGAGAGAGTTATACGGTGCATATGTACCCGTTAGCTCTACAGGGCGTGCCATCCCAATTAATCAGAGGTAACCATCTTAAAATTGCGACCCGTATCCTTACGCTTGCCCGAAGAGTCCTGTTGACGTCTGACGCCTGCGAAGCCTATGGGCAGCAATTAAAGGCTTGCAAGAAATGCCCACTGGCTGATCAATAACGATGCGCAACCATCTGACTGCCGGTGCTGGACGAGTTAATCAGAGGAAGCAACACTTATCTCCACCAACTACTGAGAGTCCGTGAAACAGCAATCATGTCTCCCAACCTAAGATGGAGGAAGTTTGTGTACTTGCATGCACTACTATATCAACCCGAACCACATGCATACTTACCTGGCAACCCTCACCACCATTGCAACTGCATTGGTTTTTCATCACACCAATTGGATCACTGGTGCACTTTCGGCACCATCTGCGGCGATCACCAAGACATGTGCTCATACCTACCCATTACTGCCATGATTGGTGACAGCGCTGCAAGTATGGAGGCCACACAGAGTGCGACTTGGCTTCCTACAACTTCTGGAATGCAGCTATTATTCCTGTGAACCACCCCATGATGACCACCAACTAGTGCTACTGCACATTGATGAGAGAGCCATACGAACATCTACACCTGTTGGCTCTACAGGGCATGCCACCCCAATAAATCAGAGGTAAACATCTTAAAATTGCGTCCCGTATCCTTACGCTTGTCCGAAGAGTCCTGTTGACGTCTGACGCCTGCGAAGCCTATGGGCCGCAATTAAAGGCTTGCAAGAAATGTCCACTGGCTGATCAATAATGATGCGCAAACATCCGACTGCCGGTACTGGACGAGTTAATCAGAGGAAGCAACACTTATCCCCACCAACCACTGGGAGCCCCGCGTAACAGCAATTATGTCTCCCAATCCAAGATGGAGGAAGTTTGTGCACTTGCATGCACTACCAGGCCAACCTTAGTCACATGCATACTTACCTGGCAACCCTTACAACCATTGCAACTGCCTTGGTTCTCATCATACCAAACTGGTAAATGCCACAGGCCAGAGAGCCCCACTGCGTAGCGACCGTGGCTCTCTGTAATGTCTGAGGCTGATTATTACAATTGCACCTGAAGCTCCATATGCGGAGCAGACACTAATACACGGCACATACCTCACCGTCACTGCCATGATTGGTGCAAGCGCCGCAAGCAGGAGGCCATACAGCGTAGCGACTTGGTCTCCTGTAGCTTCTGGAATGCAGCCGCTACTCCTGAAAACCTTCATATGATGACCACCAACCAAATGCCACATTGCACTTAAGGAAGGAAGCCACATGGACGGCTGTGCCCACTGGCTCCACAGGGTGTGCCACCCAGTTATTCAGAGGAAAGCATCTTAAAATTGCGACCCGTATCCTTACGCCTGTCCGACGAGTCCTGTTGACATCTGACGCTCGCGAAGCCTATGGGCCGTAATAAGGTCTTTGCAAACCAACCAGGACACCTTAACAGGGCCCCTTATCAACACCCTCATCTGGGACGCTGGATCTCCCCTACAGTTGCAAGCGCCACATTCCACTTTGTGGTTTGAACCTTGCAGCCGAAGGGTCAAGGAAGCGGGATCTTGCTAAGATCGGTCGAATGGCCAACGACTCCTGGAAGGAAACTAAACACCATTAATCAACATCAAATACTAACACCTTCATTATTATTACAGATTAATTGCTTAGAAATAAGCTCTTAATTTCACATAAAAAAAAAAAAAAAAAAAAAAAAATGATGTTATTAATAGGAAAACAGTGCTACGGTTGCGCCCTGGCCCTGTTAGTAGTTTGTAAGTTAAAACGGCAATTGCCTTATCTCTACATGTGCTAATTATTGTAAAGCGCCATCTTTGTAACGTTAACAATTATTGTAAAGGCATCTAATTATGATGTAGAACACAATAAAGCAAGCTGCTCCCATATTGACGGGCGCAGTCCTACTAGTGATAGCATCGACTACACAGACAGAAAAAAAAAAAAAGCTCCGTGAATTAAATTCGATTTCGAGTTAAATAATAATGGAAAAAATTTAAATTTGGTACAAATCAGTTCATGAACAATACCGCAATGCAGTGATAATAAATTTAAACCAATTTCGCATGGTTTAATAGTGTTTTTAACAAATTAAAAATTCGTACGCGATGCCAATGAAAATTTTCTTCGGTCGCCATCTTGCAAAAGCTCTCTCATAGAGTTCGCTATGCATATATGCACATTCTTAATCAATTAAATTAACAATAAATCATAAATTGTTTAAACAATGAGTAGGCTGCACAAAATATTTACTAAAAAAAAATTTAAAAGAAAAATTAAAAAGAATAAACTGAAAGTATGGAAAACTTTTATTAACCTAAAACACATAAAGAAAATTGGATAACCCTTAAAAAGATGGGCCCCAAAGTTAAAAAATAAAAGTGCATATGAGTGTTGTTAATTTGTGTATTATTTAATGTTAGTGCTCATTTATATGTCAATATTGTTACATGTGTAGGGAGACTGTACATTGTTGCTCCCCCCCTCCTCCTATATAACGGGGCCAGACATCGGCCGCCTCATAATCAATCGGAGTGAAATTGACAAGTAATGTGAATCGCTAATTGGCTGCTAATTTGATAAATTAGCAACAAACGAAAGAACAAAATAAGAAACCCAGTGATCTCATTACATAACATGACATGAGCCAGCACATGTGCATATACACACATACATACACACCAGTGCACCAACACTCATTGCCACTCTCAAAAGCTCCCCCAATAATACAGCTACTCGCGTAAAGTAAGAGTACTACTCGTTACCCAATCCACTCTCTCCCTTAAAATTTACCAAACCTCTCTTACACACAACCAATTAAAACTGACTTAAGAGAGTGTGACAATAAAACAAAAAACTGATCCATACAAGAAAACTTTTAAAACCCATGATTTTACTAAAATATTAAAACAACAAATATAAATTTATAAATGCATTACATGACAAACAAATCAGCAGGAAAATAGTAAACAATAAATTGAAGAAATAAATTAAAACAATATGTCGAATAACTACATGACACGTGGTCTACTACTGTACAACAAAATAAAATTAATAAATAATTACGCCAATAATACTTGGGAAACTTGCAAAATAGGAAACCACGACAAACTACTATACATAACCTAAGCTGAAAACCTGAAAAAGAAAACAAAGCATGATAAATTACTAAATATAAATAAGCATTCCCAACACACAGAAATCTTGATTCCCCCTTACTATGCGTAGCGCCACATTTCACCCTGTGATTTGAACCTAATGCAAGGTAGGGGTCCAGGATTACAAGATTCTGACTTAATACGGTCCAATGGCCAATTCAACTCCTGTACTGGAAAGCTAATCAGAGGAAGAAACACCTAACTCCACCAACACCTTGACCCCTGCGACGTAATGGTTAGGTCCCCTAGCCACAAGAAAAGAAACTCAAACCCCTGAATACAGTAACTGACCAATTACATCACCCACTATGGCTAATATGCAACATCTAGGCTGCCTTAATAATACACCCGTTACTCCACACAAGAAGCCTTCAATGGTCAATGCCACACGTAATATTGCCGCCGACACAGCAGGAAATGATACAAAACACTAGGAACTATACGCTGATTACTTGCCCTGTGCAGCATTGGAAAGCAACCACTACTACTGTGAACAAGCTTACGATGAACATCTACAGACTGCATTGCACTCTTAGGATAGGAATTATATCAACTTGTTTTCCAATGGCTGTGCATGAGTGCGCCAATCCAGCTGTTTCCTAATGAAACTTGTACTCTTCTGCCATACTGAAGAAATTAGTGGACACCCAGCTCTAGTGCTGCCTGCGTATAACACTCGAAACTTTGCCATACATATCAAGCCTGCAAATTTAAATACTCAATCTGCAACGATTGTAATCATGCCAGATGCATTAAAACGAATCTATCCAATATCACCAATGTACTGAAACCGAGTATTTCCCTTGCAATGCACAGCGCTACATCCCGTCTAGGCGGCTTGAACCTTGCAAGGCTAAGGGATTATACCACTGAATTTCAGTTGATTAAACCGAGGAAACCATATTACTGTGACCTGACACAGAGATTGCAAAATATTCACCAGCTAATCACAGCGATGCTCATTCATCTGACTGTTGACACTGGAAAATTACTCAGAGGAAGCAATACTCTACCCCACTAACACCACAGCTAAGAACCAACAAATAGGAACTTTAAAAATCTTACAAAAACAAACACCATGCAATTTTGGATTAGAAGACCCCTTCTGCAATTAAAACGCAAACTATAATACAGACACATCCAACTTGCCACCAATGAGTCCAAGTGATGCCCTACCTAAAACTCTGTGGAGAAGCTCAACCAACCGGAGTTGTGCCTGGTTGACTGAACAGACCTACGTGAGATGCATCCTCCTTGGACGCCGAAAGTCATTGTTACTCAAGCTGATCAAGCATTATTACATGCAAGTCCCAAAAACCATAATATTAGCAAAAACTATGCAATTAAGGCTAAAAGGCCTCTTCTAAAACAAAAATGCAAACTAGAACTCAGAGCAAACGAAAAAAAAAGGAATATAGTAAATAAAACCAATAAAACCATATTACTATGATCTGCATACTGCGCTTGGCTGAAGAGTCTGACCGAAAACTGACGCTAGTGAGGCCCGTGGGCCTTACACACAGAGATTGCAAAGTACTCCCCAGCTGACCACAGCAATGCACAGGTGCACCTGTGACTCCATATGCGGCGTTCACCAAGACGTGGCTCATACCCTGCCATTGCTGCCATGTTTGGTGACAGCGCTGCTCCCATGGAGGCCACACAGAGTAGCGACCTGGCATCCTACAGCACTCCACAACACCTCTCCGTCAGGAGTTTGAAAACACTTTTAGCAACTTATTAATCTGAAACTACAAACCTGAAACATACTAAATTTTGTTTTCTACTCCAGTTAATCCGAGGGAATCATCTTATTGGGACCTGCATCCTTACGCCTGACTGAAGAGTCCTGTCGACGTCTGAAGCCTGCGAAGCTTGTGGGCCCTTACAGCAAACTGCGGCACAGTCGCCAGTTGGCCAGCGGTGGTTCACATCCAACCAACTGCTGGTACTGGGAAATTAATCAGAAGAAGTCACACTTATCCCCGCCAATATGCTGGGAACCCAGCGAAACAGCAACTGCGGTTCCCAACCTAAGATGGAGGAAGTTTTGTGCATTTGCAAGCACGACTATACCAACCCGAACCACATGCATACTCACCTGGCAACCCTCATCACCACCGCAACTGCACTGGTTTTCATCACACCAATTGGATCACTAGTGCACTTGTGGCACCATATGCGGCGATCACCAAGACATGTGCTCATACCTACCCATTACTGCCATGATTGGTGACAGCGCTGCAAGCATGGAGGCCACACAGAGTGCGACTTGGCTTCCTACAACTTCTGGAATGCAGCTATTATTCCTGTGAACCACCCATGATGACCACCAGCTAGTGCTACTACACATTGAGGAGAGAGCCATACGAACATCTACACCTGTTGGCTCTACAGGGCATGCCACCCCAATAAATCAGAGGTAACCATCTTAAT
The DNA here is from genome assembly GCF_030179895.1 of Drosophila kikkawai. NCBI lineage: Eukaryota > Metazoa > Arthropoda > Insecta > Diptera > Drosophilidae > Drosophila > Drosophila kikkawai. Next base: position 162,073 of record NW_027222512.1, on the reverse strand, counting down.
AATTGCGACCCGTATCCTTACGCTTGCCTGAAGAGTCCTGTTGACGTCTGACGCCTGCGAAGCCTATGGGCCGCAACTAAAGGCTTGCAAGAAATGTCCACTGGCTGATCAATAACGATGCGCAACCATCCGACTGCCGGTACTGGACAAGTTAATCAGAGGAAGCAACACTTATCTCCACCAACTACTGAGAGTCCGTGAAACAGCAGCCATGTCTCCCAACCTAAGATGGAGGAAGTTTGTGCACTTGCATGCACTACCATATCAACCCGAACCACATGCATACTCACCGGCAACCCTCATCACCATTGCAACTGCATTGGTTTTCATCACACCAATTGGATCACTAGTGCACTTGTGGCACCATCTGCGGCGATCACCAAGACATGTGCTCATACCTACCCATTACTGCCATGATTGGTGACAGCGCTGCAAGCATGGAGGCCACACAGAGTGCGACTTGGCTTCCTACAACTTCTGGAATGCAGCTATTATTCCTGTGAACCACCCATGATGACCACCAACTAGTGCTACTGCACATTGAGGAGAGAGCCATACGAACATCTACACCTGTTGGCTCTACAGGGCATGCCACCCCAATAAATCAGAGGTAACCATCTTAATTAATTGCGACCCGTATCCTTACGCTTGCCCGAAGAGTCCTGTTGACGTCTGACGCCTGCGAAGCCTATGGGCCGCAACTAAAGGCTTGCAAGAAATGTCCACTGGCTGATCAATAACGATGCGCAACCATCCGACTGCCGGTACTGGACAAGTTAAACAGAGGAAGCAACACTTATCTCCACCAACTACTGAGAGTCCGTGAAACAGCAGCCATGTCTCCCAACCTAAGATGGAGGAAGTTTGTGCACTTGCATGCACTACCATATCAACCCGAACCACATGCATACTCACCTGGCAACCCTCATCACCATTGCAACTGCATTGATTTTCATCACACCAATTGGATCACTAGTGCACTTGTGGCACCATCTGCGGCGATCACCAAGACATGTGCTCATACCTACCCATTACTGCCATGATTGGTGACAGCGCTGCAAGCATGGAGGCCACACAGAGTGCGACTTGGCTTCTTATTCCTGCGAACCACCCATGATGACCACCAACTAGTGCTATTGCACATTGAGGAGAGAGCCATACGAACATCTACACCTGTTGGCTCTACAGGGCATGCCACCCCAATAAATCAGAGGTAACCATCTTAATAATTGCGACCCGTATCCTTACGCTTGCCCGAAGAGTCCTGTTGACGTCTGACGCCTGCGAAGCCTATGGGCCGCAACTAAAGGCTTGCAAGAAATGTCCACTGGCCGATCAATAACGATGCGCAACCATCCGACTGCCGGTACTGGACAAGTTAATCAGAGGAAGCAACACTTATCTCCACCAACTACTGAGAGTCCGTGAAACAGCAGCCATGTCTCCCAACCTAAGATGGAGGAAGTTTGTGCACTTGCATGCACTACCATATCAACCCAAACCACATGCACACTCACCTGGCAACCCTCATCACCATTGCAACTGCATTGGTTTTCATCACACCAATTGGATCACTAGTGCACTTGTGGCACCATCTGCGGCGATCACCAAGACATGTGCTCATACCTACCCATTACTGCCATGATTGGTGACAGCGCTGCAAGCATGGAGGCCACACAGAGTGCGACTTGGCTTCCTACAACTTCTGGAATGCAGCTATTATTCCTGTGAACCACCCACGATGACCACCAACTAGTGCTACTGCACATTGAGGAGAGAGCCATACGAACATCTACACCTGTTGGCTCTACAGGGCATGCCACCCCAATAAATCAGAGGTAAACATCTTAAAATTGCGTCCCGTATCCTTACGCTTGTCCGAAGAGTCCTGTTGACGTCTGACGCCTGCGAAGCCTATGGGCTGCAATTAAAGGCTTGCAAGAAATGTCCGCTGGCTGATCAATAACGATGCGCAACCATCCGACTGCCGGTACTGGACGAGTTAATCAGAGGAAGCAACACTTATCTCCACCAACCACTGGGAGCCCGCGTAACAGCAATTATGTCTCCCAATCCAAGATGGAGGAAGTTTGTGCACTTGCATGCACTACTAGACCACCCCTAGTCACATGCATACTTACCTGGCAACCCTTACAACCATTGCAACTGCCTTGGTTCTCATCATACCAAACTGGTAAAATGCCACAGCCTAGAGAGCCCCACTGCGTATGCGATCGTGGCTCTCTGCAGTGTCTGAGGCTGATTATTACAATTGCACCTGAAGCTCCATTTGCGAAGCAGACACTGATACATGGCTCTTACCTTACCATTACTGCCATGATCGGTGAAAGCGCCGCAAGCAGGAGGCCATACAGCGTAGCGACTTGGTCTTCTGCAGCTTTTAGAATGCAGCCGCTACTCCTGAAAACCTCTTATGATGACCACCAACCAAATGCCACATTGCACTTAAGGAAGGAGCCACCTGGACGACTGCGCCCACTGGCTCCACAGGGCGTGCCACCCAATTACTCAGAGGAAATCATCTTAAAATTGCGACCCGTATTCTTACGCCTGTCCGACGAGTCCTGTTGACATCTGACGCTCGCGAAGCCTAGGGGCCGTAATAAGGTCTTTGCAAACCATTCAGGACACCTTCACAGGGCCCCTTATCAACACCCTCATCTGGGACGCTGGATCTCCCCCTGCAGTTGCAGGCGCCACATTCCACTTCGTGGTTTGAACCTTGAAGCTGTAGGGACCAAGGAAGCGGGATCCTGCTAACATCGGTCCAACGGCCAACGACTCCTGGAAGGAAGCTGAACACCATTAATCAACATCAAATACTAACACCTTCATTATTATTACAGATTAATTGCTTAGAAATAAGTTCTTAATTTCGCATAAAAAATGATGTTATTAATAGGAAAACAGTGCTATGGTTGCGCCCTGGCCTTGTTAGTAGTTTGTAAGTTAAAACGGCAATTGCCTAATCTCTACATGTGCTAGTTATTGAAAAGCGCACTCTTTGTAACGTTAACAACTATTGTAAAGGCATCTAATTATGATGTGAAACACAATAAAGAAAACTGCTCCCATTTTGACGGGCGCAGTCCTACTAGTGTTAGCATTGACTACACATACAGAATCCACCAGCCCTATGCAACACCAATATGGAGAACAAACAAAACTACCAAAATTAAAATTAGGCCGACTCAAACATTGCTGACAAATTAACATAGACTACTGTAATCCAACTTACCTGGCGTTGCTAATTGCGGGCATGCAGCTTACCTAATTTTGACTCATACATAATCACTATGTAACACTAAAACTCATGTAACCAATTGAGCAAAACAGCTCTTTCTATTCGTTCTTATACAACCTTCGTAAAAATGTTTAATTACTGTTATAAATCCTAAACATATGGGTAAAATAAAATCCATACAATAATAATGAAATAACTTATGTACGCCACCAACTATATGTTTTTAATTAAGTACACTAATGCCACTAATAAATAAATACTGATACAAGCTACTTAAAAAAAAACTACTTAAATAGTAATATGGAAACAACCTTTAAATCTCAAATATATCAAATCAAATACCCTCTCCCTACCGCCAGTCACCACTAATAAAAAGTCCAAGCTAATGTTTATTAACTGACCAATGAGGATGCTCATACATCCCGCTGCCGGTACTAGAGAATTAATCAGAGGAAACAACATTTTACTACGCATACACTGGGAACCCCATGACATAGTGGCCAGGTCCCCTGAATACGGCGTACAAATTAGAAGTCAACGCCGACTATGCAATATGCTGCAATAACGACCTGCAGCCTATTTAACCCCTCCGCAAATTCTTACATGCTTTATTGTTCTGTCACATCCCCCCATCGTGGCATGTAACACCATAGATGCCTACCAATACACCTGTGACTCCCCACAAGAGGTCCACGCCGGTCATGCCATACGCTATATCATCGTCAATACAGCAGGAAACATTACAAAGCACTGGGAATCATATGCTGGTGACTCACCCCCTGCAACATTGGAAAGCAACCACTACTACTACAAACAACTTTATGATGACCATCTATCAGACTGCACTGCACTCTGAAGATAGGAACTACATCAACCCCGTTTCCAATGGCTATGCATGAGAGTGTCAATTCCAGCTAACTCCTAATGAAATGTATTAATGGTAACCTGCACTCTTTCGTTATGCTAAAGAGTTTATTGTGGCACCCAGCACTCGCGTTACTCAAATTCAACGGTTGTAATCATCCCTGATGCATCAAAAAGATTCCACCCAATAATACCAACGCACGGAAATCGAGTTTTTCCCTTGCAATGCACAGTGCTACATCCTGCCCTTGGCGGCTTGAACCTTGCAATGCTTAGGGATTATACTACTGAAATCCAGTTGATTAAAACGAGGAAAACACATTATTATGATCTGCCTACCTACCCCTGGCTAAAGAGTTTGGCAGACACTGAACACTCGTAAAACTTGCGGGCCTCATACATTGAGATTGCTAAATATCCACCAGCTGATCACAGCATAGTTCATTCATCTGCTGCTGACACTGGATAAGTTACTCTAAGGTAGCAATACTCTACTCCACCAACACCAGGAGCCCCGCGGTACAGCGGGCGGGCCCCCTAGCTACGAGAATAGAAATCTGAACTCTTACACGCGACACTGGCCAGTCACATCCTTCATCGTGACATATATGCATCGTTTAAATTGCCCTACTAATACACCTATGACCCCACACAAGAAGCCTACGCTGGTCATGCCATACGATAAATCACCATCAACATAACAGGAAATGATACAAAACACTGGGAACCATACGCTAGTGACCAGCCCTCTGCTGCATTGGAAAACAACCATTACTACTGTTAATAACTTAATGATGACCATCTCTCGGATTGCAATACACTCTGGGGATATGAACCTCATCAACTCGTTTCCAATGACTATGCATGAGTGTGCTAATCCAGCTAACTCCTAATGAACTGTATAAAATATAACCTGTACTCTTTCGCCATGCTTAAGAGTTTAATTAGGCACCCAGCACCTGCGCTACTTGAGTAAAATACTGGAGATTTTACCATGCATATTAAACCTGCAAACTAAAATACTCAAATCCAACGATTATAATCATCCCAGATGCCCTAAAAAGAAACCACCCAACATTACCAACGAGAGGTAGCAGAGTTCCTCCCTTGCAATGCACAGCGCTACATCCTGCCTTGGCGGCTTGAACCTTGCAACGCTAAGGGATTACACTACTGAAACCCAGTTGATTAAACTAAGAAAACCATATTACTGCGGCCTGCATACTTGCGCCCGGCTGAAGAGTCTGTATGACAACTGACGCTGGTGTGGCTTGTGGGCCCTCTACACAGAGCTTGAAAAATATTCGCTGGCTGACTGCAGCAATGCTCGGGTGCACCTGTGACTCCATATGCGGCGTAAACCAAGACATGGCTCATACCTTACCATTACTGCCATGATTGGTGACAGCACCGCTCACATGGAAGCCACACTGAGTAGCAGCCCGGCTTCCTGCAGCATGCCACGACACCTCTCCACCAGGAGATAGAAAACACTATTAGCAACCTGCTAATCTGAAATTACAAACCTGAAACATACTAAAGTTTGTTTTCTACTCCAGTTAATCCGAGGGAATCATCTTATTGGAACCCGCATCCTTACGCCTGACTGAAGAGTCCTGTCGACGTCTGAAGCTTGCGAAGCTTGCGGGCCCTTACAGCAAATTGCGTCACACTCGCCAGTTGACCAGCGGTGATTCACATCCAACCAACTGCCGATACTGGGAAATCAATCAGATGAAGTTACATTTATCCCCACCAATCTCCTGGGAACCCAGCGAAACAGCAATTGCGTCTCCCAACCTAAGATGGAAGAAGCTTGTGCACTTGCATGCACTACCATATCAACCCGAACCGCATGCATACTTACCTGGCAACCCTCACCACCATTGCAACTGCATTAGTTTTCATCACACCAATTGGATCACTGGTGCACTTTTGGCACCATCTGCGGCGATCATCAAGACATGTGCTCATATCTGCCCATTACTGCCATGATTGGTGACAGCGCCGCAAGTATGGAGGCCACACAGAGTGCGACTTGGCTTCCTGCAACTTCTGGAATGCAGCTATTATTCCTGTGAACCACTCCATGATGACCACTAACTAGTGCTACTGCACATTGAGGGGAGAGTCATACGTTGTATTTGTACCCGTTGGCTCTACAGGGCGTGCAACCCCAACTAATCAGAGGTAACCATCTTAAAATTGCGTCCTGTATCCTTACGCTTGCCCGAAGAGTCCTGTTGACGTCTGACACCTGCGAAGCTTATGGGCCGCAATACAAGACTTGCAAGAAATATCCACCGGCTGATCAACAATAATGTTCACCCATCTGACTGCTGGTGCTGGACGAGTTAATCAGAGGAAGCAATACTTATCTCCACCAACTACTGGGAGTCCGTGAAACAGCAATCATGTCTCCCAACCTAAGATGGAGGAAGTTTGTGTACTTGCATGCACTACCATATCAACCCGAACCACATGCATACTTACTTGGCAACCCTCACCACCATTGCAACTGCATTGGTTTTTATCACACCAATTGGATCACTGGTGCACTTGTGGCACCATCTGCGGCGATCACCAAGACATGTGCTCATACCTGCCCATTACTGCCATGATTAGTGATAACGCTGCAATGCATGGAGGCCACACAGAGTGCGACTTGGCTTCCTGAAACTTCTGGAATGCAACTATTATTCCTGTGAACCACTCCATGATGACCACCAGCTAGTGCTACTGCACATTGAGGAGAGAGCCATGCGAACATCTACACCTGTTGGCTCTACAGGGCATGCCACCCCAATAAATCAGAGGTAAACATTTTTAAAATTGCGTTCCATATCCTTACGCTTGTCTGAAGAGTCCTGTTGACGTCTGACGCCTGCGAAGCCTATGGGCCGCAATTAAAGGCTTGCAAGAAATGTCCACTGGCTGATCAATAATGATACGTAACCATCCGACTGCCGGTACTGGACAAGTTAATCAGAGGAAGCTACACTCATCTCCACCAACTACTGGGAGTCCGTGAAACAGTAATCATGTCTCCCAACCTAGGATGGAGGAAGTTTGTGCACTTGCATGCATTGCTATATCAACCCGAACCACATGCATACTTGCCTGGCAACCCTCACCACCATTGCAACTGCATTGGTTTTCATCACACCAATTGGATCACTGGTGCACTTTTGGCACCATCTGCGGCGATCACCAAGACATGTGCTCATACCTACCCATTACTGCCATGATTGGTGACAGCGCTGCAAGCATGGAGGCCACACAGAGTGCGACTTGGCTTCCTACAACTTTTGGAATGCAGTTATTATTCCTGTGAACCACCCATGATGACCACCAACTAGTGCTACTGCATATTGAGGAGAGAGCCATACGAACATCTACACCTGTTGGCTCTGCAGGGCATGCCACCCCAATAAATCAGAGGTAAACATCTTAAAATTGCGTTCCATATCCTTACGCTTGTCCGAGGAGTCCTGTTGACGTCTGACGCCTGCGAAGCCTATGGGCCGCAATTAAAGGCTTGCAAGAAATGTCCACTGGCTGATCAATAACGATGCGCAACCATCCGACTGCCGGTACTGGACAAGTTAATCAGAGGAAGCTACACTCATCTCCACCAACTACTGGGAGTCCGTGAAACAGTAATCATGTCTCCCAACCTAAGATGGAGGAAGTTTGTGCACTTGCATGCACTACCATATCAACCTGAACCACATGCATACTTACCTGGCAACCCTCACCACCATTGCAATTGCATTGGTTTTTCATCACACCAATTTGGATCACTGGTGCACTTTTGGCACCATCTGCGGCGATCACCAAGACATGTGCTCATACCTACCCATTACTGCCATGATTGGTGACAGCGCTGCAAGCATGGAGGCCACACAGAGTGCGACTTGGCTTCCTACAACTTCTGGAAAGCAGCTATTATTTCTGTGAACCACCCATGATGACCACCAACTAGTGCTACTGCACATTGAGGAGAGAGCCATACGAACGTCTACACCTGTTGGCTCTACAGGGCACACCACCCCAATAAATCAGAGGTAAACATCTTAAAATTGCGTCCCGTATCCTTACGCTTGCCCGAAGAGTCCTGTTGACGTCTGACGCCTGCGAAGCCTATGGGCCGCAATTAAAGGCTTGCAAGAAATGTCCACTGGCTGATCAATAACGATGCGCAACCATCCGACTGCCGGTGCCGGACAGGTTAATCAGAGGAAGCACCGCTTATCTCCACCAACCACTGGGAGCCCTGCAAATCAGCAATTATGTCTCCCAATCCAAGATGGAGGAAGTTTGTGCACTTGCATGCACTACCAGGCCAACCCTAGTCACATGCATACTTACCTGGCAACCCTTACAACCATTGCAGCTGCCTTGGTTCTCATCATACCAAACTGGTAAATGCCACAGGCCAGAGAGCCCCACTGCGTAGCGATCGTGGCTCTCTGTAGTGTCTGAGGCTGGTTATTACAATTGCACCTGAAGCTCCATATGCGGAGCAGACACTAATACACGGCACATACCTCACCGTCACTGCCGTGATTGGTGCAAGCGCCGCATAGCAGGAGGCCATACAGCGTAGCGACTTGGTCTCCTGTAACTTCTGGAATGCAGCCGCTACTCCTGAAAACCTTCATATGATGACCACCAACCAAACGCCACATTGCACTTAAGGAAAGAGCCACATGGACGGCTGTGCCCACTGGCTCCACAGGGTGTGCCACCCAGTTATTCAGAGGAAAGCATCTTAAAATTGCGACCCGTATCCTTACGCCTGTCCGAAGAGTCCTGTTGACATCTGACGCTCGCGAAGCCTATGGGCCGTAATAAGGTCTTGCAAACCAACCAGGACACCTTAACAGGGCCCCTTATCAACACCCTCATCTGGGACGCTGGATCTCCCCTGCAGTTGCAAGCGCCACATTCCACTTCGTGGTTTGAACCTTGCAGCTGAAGGGTCAAGGAATCGGGATCTTGCTAAGATCGGTCGAATGGCCAACGACTCCTGGAAGGAAACTAAACACCATTAATCAACATCAAATACTAACACCTCCATTATTACTACAGATTAATTGCTTAGAAATAAGCTCTTAATTTCACATAAAAAAAATGATGTTATTAATAGGAAAACAGTGCTACGGTTGCGCCCTGGCCCTGTTAGTAGTTTGTAAGTTAAAACGGCAATTGCCTTATCTCTACATGTGCTAATTATTGTAAAGCGCCATCTTTGTAACGTTAACAATTATTGTAAAGGCATCTAATTATGATGTAGAACACAATAAAGCAAGCTGCTCCCATTTTGACGGGCGCAGTCCTACTAGTGTTAGCATTGACTACACAGACAGAAAATGAATTAAATTCGATTTCGAGTTAAATAATAATGGAAAAAATTTAAATTTAGTACAAATCAGTTCATGAACAATACCACAATGCAGTGGGAAAAAAATTTAAACCAATTTCGCATGGTTTAATAGTGTTTTTAACAAATTAAAATTCGTACGCGATGCCAATGAAAAATTTTCTTCGGTCGCCATCTTGCAAAAGCTCTCTCACGGAGTTCGCTATGCATATATGCACATTCTTAATCAATTAAATTAACAATAAATCATAAATTGTTTAAACAATGAGTAGGCTGCTCAAAATATTTACTAAAAATTTAAAAGAAAAATTAAAAAGAATAAACTGAAAGTATGGGAAACTTTTATTAATCTAAAACACATAAAACAAATTGGATAACCCTTAAAAAGATGGACCCCAAAGTAAAAAATAAAAGTGCATACGAGTGTTGTTAATTTATGTATTATTTAATGTTAGTGCTCATTTATATGTCAATATTGTTACATGTGTAGGGAGACTGTACATTGTTGCTCCCCCCCTCCTCCTATATAACGGGGCCAGACATCGGCCGCCTCATAATCAATCGGAGTGAAATTGACAAGTAATGTGAATCGCTAATTGGTTGCTAATTTGATAAATTAGCAACAAATGAAAGAACAAAATAAGAAAACCAGTGATCTCATTACATAACATGACATGAGCCAGCACATGTGCATATACACACATACATGCACACCAGTGCACCAACACTCATTGCCACTCTCAAAAGCTCCCCCAATAATACAGCTACTCGCGTAAAGTAAGAGTACTACTTGTTACCCAATCCACTCTCCCCCTTAAAATTTACCAAACCTCTCTTACACGCAACCAATTAAAACTGACCTAAGAGAGTGTGATAAAAAAAAAAACAAAAAACTGACCCATACAAGAAAACTTTTAAAACCCATGATTTTACTAAAATATTAAAACAACAAATATAAATTTATAAATGCATTACATGACAAACAAATCAGCAGGAAAATATGTAAATAATAAATTGAAGAAATAAATTAAAACAATTACGTCAAATAACTACATGACACGTGGTCTACTACTGTACAGCAAAATAAAATTAATAAATAATTACGCCAATAATACTTGGAAAACTTGCAAAATAGGAAACCACGACAAACTACTATACATAACCTAAGCTGAAAACCTGAAAAAGAAAACAAAGCATGATAAATTACTAAATATAAATAAGCATTCCCAACACACAGAAATCTTGATTCCCCCTTACTATGCATAGCGCCACATTTCACCCTGTGATTTGAACCTAATGCAAGGTAGGGGTCCAGGATTACAAGATTCTGACTTAATACGGTCCAATGGCCAATTCAACTCCTGTACTGGAGAGCTAATCAGAGGAAGGAATACTTAACTCCACCAACACCTTGACCCCTGCAACGTAATGGCTAGGTCCCCTAGCCACAAGAAAAGAAACTCAAACCCCTGAATACAGTAACTGACCAATTACATCACCCACTATGGCTAATATGCAACATCTAGGCTGCCTTAATAATACACCCGTTACTCCACACAAGAAGCCTTCAATGGTCAATGCCACACGTAATATTGCCGCCGACACAGCATGAAATGATACAAAACACTAGGAACTACACGCTGATTACTTGCCCTGTGCAGCATTGGAAAGCAACCATTACTACTGTAAACAAACTTACGATGAACATCTACAGACTGCATTGCACTCTTAGGATAAGAATTATATCAACTCGTTTTCCAATGGCTGTACATGTGTGCGCCAATCCAGCTGATTCCTAATGAAACCTGTACTCCTCCGCCATACTGAAGAAATTAGTGGACACCCAGCTCTAGTGCTGCCTGCGTACAACATTCGAAACCTTGCCATACATATTAAGCCTGCAAATTTAAATACTCAATCTGCAACGACTGTAATCATACCAGATGCATTAAAACGAATCTATCCAATATCACCAATGTACTGAAACCAAGTATTTCCCTTGCAATGCACAGCGCTACATCCCGTCTAGGCGGCTTGAACCTTGCAGGGCTAAGGGATTATACCACTGAATTTCAGTTGATTAAACCGAGGAAACCATATTACTGTGACCTGACACAGAGATTGCAAAATATTCACCAGCTAATCACAGCGATGCTCATTCATCTGACTACTGACACTGGAAAATTACTCAGAGGAAGCAATACTCTACCCCACTAACACCACAGCTAAGAACCAACAAATAGGAACTCTAAAAATCTTACAAAAACAAACACCATGCAATTTTGGATTAGAAGACCCCTTTTGCAATTAAAACGCAAACTATAATACTGACACACCCTACTTGCCACCAATGAGTCCAAGTGATGCCCTACCTAAAACTCTGTGGAGAAGCTCAACCAACCGGAGTTGTGCCTGGTTGACTGAACAGACCTACGTGAGATGCATCCTCCTTGGACGCCGAAAGTCATTGTTACTCAAGCTGATCAAGCATTATTACATGCAAGTTCAAAAACCATAATATTAGCAAAAACTATGCAATTAAGACTAAAAGGCCTCTTCTAAAACAAAAATGCAAACTAGAACTCAGAGCAAACGAAAAAAAAAAGGAATATAGTAAATAAAACCAATAAAACCATATTACTATGATCTGCATACTGCGCTTGGCTGAAGAGTCTGACCGAAAACTGACGCTAGTGAGGCCCGTGGGCCTTACACACAGAGATTGCAAAGTACTCACCAGCTGACCACAGCAATGCCCAGGTGCACCTGTGACTCCATATGCGGCGTTCACCAAGACGTGGCTCATACCCTGCCATTGCTGCCATGATTGGTGACAGCGCCGCTTACATGGAAACCACACAGAGTAGCGACCTGGCATCCTGCAGCACTCCACAACACCTCTCCGTCAGGAGTTTGAAAACACTTTTAGCAACTTATTAATCTGAAACTACAAACCTGAAACATACTAAATTTTGTTTTCTACTCCAGTTAATCCGAGGGAATCATCTTATTGGGACCTGCATCCTTACGCCTGACTGAAGAGTCCTGTCGACGTCTGAAGCCTGCGAAGCTTGTGGGCCCTTACAGCAAACTGCGGCACAGTCGCCAGTTGGCCAGCGGTGGTTCACATCCAACCAACTGCTGGTACTGGGAAATTGATCAGAAGAAGTCACACTTATCCCCGCCAATATGCTGGGAACCCAGCGAAACAGCAACTGCGGTTCCCAACCTAAGATGGAGGAAGTTTTGTGCATTTGCAAGCACGACTATACCAACCCGAACCACATGCATACTCACCTGGCAACCCTCATCACCACCGCAACTGCACTGGTTTTCATCACACCAATTGGATCACTAGTGCACTTGTGGCACCATATGCGGCGATCACCAAGACATGTGCTCATACCTACCCATTACTGCCATGATTGGTGACAGCGCTGCAAGCATGGAGGCCACACAGAGTGCGACTTGGCTTCCTACAACTTCTGGAATGCAGCTATTATTCCTGTGAACCACCCATGATGACCACCAGCTAGTGCTACTACACATTGAGGAGAGAGCCATACGAACATCTACACCTGTTGGCTCTACAGGGCATGCCACCCCAATAAATCAGAGGTAACCATCTTAATAATTGCGACCCGTATCCTTACGCTTGCCTGAAGAGTCCTGTTGACGTCTGACGCCTGCGAAGCCTATGGGCCGCAACTAAAGGCTTGCAAGAAATGTCCACTGGCTGATCAATAACGATGCGCAACCATCTGACTGCCAGTGCTGGACGAGTTAATCAGAGGAAGCAACACTTATCTCCACCAACTACTGAGAGTCCGTGAAACAGCAATCATGTCTCCCAACCTAAGATGGAGGAAGTTTGTGTACTTGCATGCACTACTATATCAACCCGAACCACATGCATACTTACCTGGCAACCCTCACCACCATTGCAACTGCATTGGTTTTTCATCACACCAATTGGATCACTGGTGCACTTTCGGCACCATCTGCGGCGATCACCAAGACATGTGCTCATACCTACCCATTACTGCCATGATTGGTGACAGCGCTGCAAGTATGGAGGCCACACAGAGTGCGACTTGGCTTCCTACAACTTCTGGAATGCAGCTATTATTCCTGTGAACCACCCATGATGACCACCAACTAGTGCTACTGCACATTGAGGAGAGAGCTATACGAACGTCTACACCTGTTGGCTCTACAGGGCATGCCACCCCAATAAATCAGAGGTAACCATCTTAAAATTGCGTCCCGTATCCTTACGCTTGTCCGAAGAGTCCTGTTGACGTCTGACGCCTGCGAAGCCTATGGGCCGCAATTAAAGGCTTGCAAGAAATATCCACCGGCTGATCAACAATGATGTTCACCCATCTGACTGCCAGTGCTGGACGAGTTAATCAGAGGAAGCAACACTTATCTCCACCAACTACTGAGAGTCCGTGAAACAGCAATCATGTCTCCCAACCTAAGATGGAGGAAGTTTGTGTACTTGCATGCACTACCATATCAACCCAAACCACATGCATACTTACCTGGCAACCCTTACCACCATTGCAACTGCATTGGTTTTTCATCACACCAATTGGATCACAGGTGCACTTGTGGCACCATCTGCGGCGATCACCAAGACATGTGCTCATACCTACCCATTACTGCCATGATTGGTGACAGCGCTGCAAGCATGGAGGCCACACAGAGTGCGACTTGGCTTCCTACAACTTCTGGAATGCAGCTATTTTTCCTGTGAACCACCCCATGATGACCACCAACAAGTGATACATTGCACATTGAGGAGAGAGTTATACGGTGCATATGTCCCCGTTAGCTCTACAGGGCGTGCCATCCCAATTAATCAGAGGTAACCACCTTAAAATTGCGACCCGTATCCTTACGCTTGCCCGAAGAGTCCTGTTGACGTCTGACGCCTGCGAAGCCTATGGGCAGCAATTAAAGGCTTGCAAGAAATGTCCACTGGCTGATCAATAACGATGCGCAACCATCTGACTGCCGGTGCTGGACGAGTTAATCAGAGGAAGCAACACTTATCTCCACCAACTACTGAGAGTCCGTGAAACAGCAATCATGTCTCCCAACCTAAGATGGAGGAAGTTTGTGTACTTGCATGCACTACTATATCAACCCGAACCACATGCATACTTACCTGGCAACCCTCACCACCATTGCAACTGCATTGGTTTTTCATCACACCAATTGGATCACTGGTGCACTTTCGGCACCATCTGCGGCGATCACCAAGACATGTGCTCATACCTACCCATTACTGCCATGATTGGTGACAGCGCCGCAAGTATGGAGGCCACACAGAGTGCGACTTGGCTTCCTACAACTTCTGGAATGCAGCTATTTTTCCTGTGAACCACCCCATGATGACCACCAACAAGTGATACATTGCACATTGAGGAGAGAGTTATACGGTGCATATGTCCCCGTTAGCTCTACAGGGCGTGCCATCCCAATTAATCAGAGGTAACCACCTTAAAATTGCGACCCGTATCCTTACGCTTGCCCGAAGAGTCCTGTTGACGTCTGACGCCTGCGAAGCCTATGGGCCGCAATTAAAGGCTTGCAAGAAATGTCCACTGGCCGATCAATAACGATGCGCAACCATCCGACTGCCGGTACCGGACAAGTTAATCAGAGGAAGCACCACTTATCTCCACCAACCACTGGGAGCCCTGCAAATCAGCAATTATGTCTCCCAATCCAAGATGGAGGAAGTTTGTGCACTTGCATGCACCACCAGGCCAACCCTAGTCACATGCATACTTACCTGGCAACCCTTACAACCATTGCAACTGCCTTGGTTCTCATCATACCAAACTGGTAAATGCCACAGGCCAGAGAGCCCCACTGCGTAGCGATCGTGGCTCTCTGTAATGTCTGAGGCTGATTATTACAATTGCACCTGAAGCTCCATATGCGGAGCAGACACTAATACACGGCACATACCTCACCGTTACTGCCATGATTGGTGCAAGTGCCGCAAGCAGGAGGCCATACAGCGTAGCGACTTGGTCTCCTGTAGCTTCTGGAATGCAGCTGCTACTCCTGAAAACCTTCATATGATGACCACCAACCAAATGCCACAATGCACTTAAGGAAGGAGCCACATGGACGGCCGTGCCCACTGGCCCCACAGGGTGTGCCACCCAGTTACTCAGAGGAAAGCATCTTAAAATTGCGACCCGTATCCTTACGCCTGTCCGAAGAGTCCTGTTGACATCTGACGCTCGCGAAGCCTATGGGCCGTAATAAGGTCTTGCAAACCAACCAGGACACCTTAACAGGGCCCCTTATCAACACCCTCATCTGGGACGCTGGATCTCCCCTGCAGTTGCAAGCGCCACATTCCACTTCGTGGTTTGAACCTTGCAGCTTAAGGGTCAAGGAATCGGGATCTTGCTAAGATCGGTCGAATGGCCTGCGACCCCTGGAAGGAAATAAACACCATTAATTCAACATCAAATACTAACACCCTCATTATTATTACAGATTAATTACTTAGAAATAAGTTCTTAATTTCACATAAAAAAAATGATGTTATTAATAGGAAAACAGTGCTATGGTTGCGCCCTGGCCTTGTTAGTAGTTTGTAAGCTAAAACGGCAATTGCCTTATCCCTACAGGTGCTAATTATTGTCAAGCGCCATCTTTGTAAACGTTAACAATTATTGTAAAGGCATCTAATTATGATGTAGAACACAATAAAGCAAGCTGCTCCCATTTTGACGGGCGCAGTCCTACTAGTGATAGCATCGACTACACAGACAGAAAGGCACTAACTACTGACGACCCAAAAAGGGAAAATTTCTCTATAATTAAACAATTAAAGAGATAAGTATAAAACTTCTTGACAAACTCCACCTGAACGCGCAGAAAAAAGCCGCCATATTCTTTTTTCACACCGACGCCCGTCTCAAAAAGTAAAACCCATTAAAAACCACAAAAAACACACCCAAACTGCACACGAAGCTCATTAAAACATTAAACAAATAGGACCTGTCAAATAAAAGTTAACAAAGTTAAATAAAATATAAACTAATTAGTCAAATTGCAAAATTCAGTTACTCATACATACAAAGCCTCTGCGCCAGTGAAGCTGTTCTCACCCACCAATACAAGCGCAACCGGAGAGAGCCCACCCACCAATACAAGCGCACTGAAGAGAGACCCAAGTCTAACTCTTCCCAGCAGCGCTGCCGGCTTACTACCCGAGAGAGAGATTAAACTGTAAATCCTCTCACCTACTACTTTTTAGCGCAAAACTTCATTAACGCCGTTTCTACTACTAAATATCAAACAGACAGAAAACGTAGCAACTCCAGTTATGTCCAAAGCAAATTCAAACTGCTCCCCTTCACCAGTCGTCTCGCAGGATTCATCCTCAGACAACGACGAAATTAGCTCTGAAACAATGGAACAAGAAATTACTAATATTACTTCCAAACCGGACCTCCACTCAACACTCAAGTCAATTAATGATTATAAACTCGCAGTAGGCTTTACTAAACCAGGCCCACTATCCAGTAAAAGGAAAAGAAAAACCCTCCCTCCTCCCTCTGTTGCTGCACCCAAACGAACAAAACAATATGACAATCCCAAAAACGTTACTAAAATCCTAAACAATTCTACTACTGCCACTAAAGTACGTACTGAAACTAAACCTGATGAGCAAGATGAACCTGAGGTTCTAACCAGCATCCTAGAGGTAAAAAGACCCTCAATTGGTAGCAATGCTGAAGAACTACTTAAAGGGAACCGAATTTCCCTAGCTAATATTCCTCAGATCATACGAGATATGAATCTCACTCCTATGCAACATGCAGGCAACGTCTCCGAAGTGGATATTATAAACCTTACCCCTCCCTCCTCACCCCACTCGGACTTTCAACTAGTCCAAAGCAAGAGGAAAAGAAGAAGCAACGTGAGATTCTCATCATCTTCTTTATCACCGCTATCACCATCACCTAAGAATAATAAAAATAAGAAAGCCGCAGCAAACAACGAAAGCAATAATAAAAAGAATAGTTACACCAATATCCTTACACAACCGGATAACAATAATGTATTCAATAAGCCGACAAATGAACCCACCAAACCAAATCCCACCCCCTCTGAAAAGAACAATACACCTCCCATTTTTATACAAAAATGTGACAATGTCCAGCTGCTAATTTCCAAGCTAAAACACGCGAATGGAACTAAGAATAATTTCTTAACCACTAGTACCAAAGACAAGGGTCTAAGAATTGACTGCGAGGATGAAGCCTCCTACTCACGGATACTCTCAATATTAAACAGTGAAGGCGTCAATATGCATACCCATCAACCAAAAAATGAAAGAGGTTACAGGATAATAATCAGAAACCTCCACTACTCCACTACATATGAAGATATCAAGAAATCGCTACTAAAAAACGGCTTTAAAACCAGATACGTCAACAACATTAAACACAAAGTCACTAAGAAACCGATGGACCTGTTCGAAGCCGAACTTGAACCAAAACCTAATAATGAAAACGATAGGGTGCTGAAAATTAAATCGCTGGGAAGCCAAAGAGTGGTTATTGAGAGGCAACTTAGAAGGGCTGGACCTGTGCAATGCCACAGGTGCCAATCCTTCGGACATAGTAAAAACTACTGCAGAAGACCATTTGTTTGTGTCAAGTGTGCAGGCGACCATCCCTCGACACAGTGTGCACATACTAGGATAACCTCCCCAACATGTGCAAACTGCAGAAAAGGACATGTCGCCAGCTACAAGGGCTGCGACACATATAAAAAAGAACTAAATAACATCCTTGCAAAGAAAATGCAAGCAGCAGAGTCAAACAATGCCTTCCCCAAAAACCAAACTGGAAACTATGGAGCGACGCACAACACTAAACAAATAAACACCTATTCCAACTATAGAAAAGCCAGCAACCCAAAACTAACCAATAAAACACCCATTCCGAACTGGAACAAGTCCAACAAACAAACATTACCACATACCACAAAACAACAGAATAAGCAAACACATTTAAACCAACAGCAGGTACCGATAACAAATGCACCAACATACAGCCAAATAGTTAAAGGCAACCGCTACAATGCTGAACCGCAATACAAAAATAATAAAAGGCAGCAAACTAAAAACCCAGCGGAAAAGCACTTAGCCAATTTTAGGGAAATGCTGGAAGCTGAAAACCAAATAAACAATAACAACACCCATACCCCTGTTACAGATACCCCTGTTAAGTCAAATCCAACTGCTGAACTGCAAATAGTAAAGCTAGACAAAATCCTAGAAGCAGTCCACATGAGCTTGACAGCAGTGGCTGAAATGGGGAAGAAAACGGATGCCCTTATCTCCTGTCTGATAATGGTTGTCTCACAACTTCCAGCAGCTAACCCTAACATCCTAAATGCAGTTAATGACATCAACAATGCCTAATATTAATTCCACTGCGACAAACAAAATATTAAAGTTAGCCAGCTGGAATGCTTGCGGACTAAAAAATAAAATATTAGAACTGGAAATTTTCATTAAAAATAATAACATAGATGTAATGATGATAACTGAAACAAAAGTAACAATTAAAGAAAATGCTAATCTTGACAAAATTAACCCTTACAACATACCGGGATATATTATGTACAACTCCCCCCACCCCTCAGGAAGGAAAAAAGGGGGAGCGGCAACTTATATTAGAGCAAACATTAGACACTCTGCGCTCCAAAGCGTATCGTTTGAATGCATACAATGTGCCCCTATAGCAATTACAACAAATAACTCTGAAGTTATTACCGTATCCGCGGTATACTGCCCCCCAATATTTAAATGGAGCAAACTTCACTTCCAAAACTTATTCAGCCACATGAATAAATTCACACATGGATCCAAATATATACTTTCTGGCGATTGGAATGCGAAGCATTCATGGTGGGGATGCCCCCGCTCTTGTAATAGAGGGAAAGCCCTCATCGAAGCTATCCAAAGCTTTAATAAACTTAAAGTGCTGGCTACTGGAGGAGCCACCCACTTCCCACACGATACAAGAAAAACGCCTTCAGCCATCGATTTTACGCTTTATGCTGGCATAAAGGACCTAAGAATACGTACCTATTCATTGAATGAGTTACCTTCTGATCATATACCTATTATTACTGAACTCACAACAGATGGAGACGCTATCATAAGAGCTCCTAATACCCGTATTCTCCCAGGATACGCAAGCATCAAAACCTTCCGAAACATACTAAACTCCCGTATCAAACACCAAACCAAACTCGATACTAGCCTTGAAATAGATGAAGCAGTTAATACCCTAATGGAGGACATTTACTATGCAGCAGATGCCTGTACTCTCAAAAGCAAATGGCAACTAAACCAAAGAGCTCTAGTTAATCCAATTAAATTAGACAAACAAATTGAAAAACATCTACAAATCAGAAAGCTGCTCAAAAAGCGATACATCTCCTCCCCTACACCAGTCTTATATAATGAAATAAAGAAAGCAAACAAAACATTAAAAATACTACTAAAGAACTTCAAAAATAAACAAACAAATAAACTGTTTTCTAAACTAGACCCTAC
This sequence comes from Drosophila kikkawai, assembly GCF_030179895.1. Lineage (NCBI taxonomy): Eukaryota > Metazoa > Arthropoda > Insecta > Diptera > Drosophilidae > Drosophila > Drosophila kikkawai. The sequence continues at coordinate 141,943 of NW_027222512.1, read as the reverse complement.
AGACAGGTACCGAATGCAGAAACTATGGAGAATCACAAGTAAATTTAAGAGGCAACCGGAGCCGAACTGGCCACTAAAACTAGAAGAAAACAATAAAATACACTGGACTAAAGACTCAGAGGAAAAAACTGAAGCATTCGTAACCCACCTCGAACAAAGATTTTCTCCTAAGTTAATTAACTCTCAATCCTTTAGGGAAAAGATAATAGCTGAAAAAGAAGACTTAATAAGAATTAAAAAATACCTCACCAAACCCAAATGGCTACAAAGGCAACGAGACAAGGAGACAAACGATGCCTCCAACCTTCCGTTCCTCCCCATTAATCCCAAAGAATTGATCACGCAAATCAAATTACTACAAAACAAAAAAGCCCCTGGTGCGGATAAAATTGACAATAGAATAATAAAGTCCCTCCCTTACAAAGCAATTATCAACCTGACAAACATCTTCAATGCAATCTTGAGAACTGGCCACTTCCCTGCGGCTTGGAAAAAGGCAGCTATTACGATGATTAGAAAACCTGGAAAAAGTGTGCACGATGTTGCCTCATACAGACCTATAAGCCTTCTAGCTGGTTTCTCAAAATTATTTGAAACCCTCCTGATGGACCGCCTGTTCAAACATGAAAGCTTTAGCAATGCCCTACCGAACCACCAATTCGGATTTAGGAAGCTACACAGCACCGAACAACAATTAGCCAGGACAACGCAATTCATCATGAGGGCACAAGAGGAAAGCAAATACTGCTCTGCAGTATTTGTTGATGTTAGCGAAGCCTTCGACAGAGTCTGGCACGAAGGCCTACTCCTAAAACTAATAAAACTCCTCCCATATAACCTATACAAAGTCTTGGAAAGCTACCTGTCAAACAGATCCTTCGCAGTGAACGGACCAAATGGAACAACCTCCAGAACTGGTGAAATCAATGCAGGTGTCCCGCAAGGAAGCGTATTAGGCCCTATACTATACAATATCTATACATCCGACATACCTCTGCCACATATAGATAGATTCAGAGACAATTATTCCATAAATCCGTATACTAGCAGGATGTTATCCACTTATGCCGACGATACCATCATCATGTGTTCCCAATACGAAGCGAAACAGGCAATAAGAACTAACGAGTTATACCTAAAACACCTAATGGAATGGGCCCAAAACTGGTGCATAAGTCTTAATCCAGCAAAAACCACGCATGTTCTCTTTTGTAAGCGAACAGTGGCCAATGGCATATCTAAGATGTCACCTCTAATGAACAATCAACCAATTAATAATAAACACCAGCATAAATACTTGGGGGTAATCTTGGACAGGCAATTAAACCTCTGTGCAAACACCAAGGAGCTAATAAACAAAGTCAGAGCTACTGCAAAAAGACTAGACTGGATAATAGGGAAGAACAGCAATATGTCTAAAGCAAACAAAATCCTTATACAAAAACAACTCATTGCCCCCATCTGGCAATATGCCCTACCAGTCTGGGGCGCTCTAGTGTCTGACACACAGTTCCATAAAGTTGAAGCGGTACAAAACATCTTAATACGAAAAATAGTCAAAGCAGACAGATACACCAGAAACGCTGACATTAGAGAACTCTATAAAGTAGAACCGCTAAAAGACACGTACAAAAAATTTAATGACAGATATGCCCTCTCACTATCCACACACACCAACCCTGAAGCAGCAAACATATACTACAACCCCTTTATACCCGAGCGCATCAATCATCCCAGATATATAAAGCAATTACAAGAACATATACTTCCAGCCAAGGATCCAACCAATAATAACACTATCGTCGACCTAACAACCGATAATCCGACCATCGACCTAACAAATGACAACCTGCAACACGACCCACAACCCAACTTGAAAAACGGCCTCCCTACCCTAATAGAGCTTGAAGAGCAAACGTTACTACTAGCAAGAAAGGAAAGTACAAGAGCCAGACATGAGGCATGGCAAGAGGAAAAACGATTAATGTACGAAACTGCCAAGGCAGGTGGTCCAGTTTGTGACTACACATGCATGGACTGGATAAAATATCTTGCTAAAAGCCTCAAAGATGGAACGGCTACTCGTTGGGAAACTGCAGAAAAGATAAAATATGAACCTGATCACATACAAAGAATGGTCATGACCCCTTTGGAACCCCATGAATACCCACCACCCACCCAGGAACAAATACTAAGTACAAACCTGATAGAAATACGCAACAAACTAATAGCACTAGTAGATGAAGAGGAAATAAATGCAATATTATGACACCAGTACACACCTAATCCACTTAATACACTGAATACACTGTCCACTTGCTCTCTCACCTGACTGAAGAATCCTACGGGAAATCTGACACTCGTGAAGATTGCTGGATAGTAGTAAAAACCTTGAAACCGTATAAATCGCCTACAAGCCCAGTAAACTCAATACCCCATTATCGCTATGAGCTCTTCTAAACAGGGCTCCCCAATAAAATCAACGCACAGAAAGCCTGTCTCCCTCCTAAAGCTGCATAGCGCTACATTCCACTTTGTGGTTTGAACCTTGCAGTTTTGGGGGCAGAAGAAACAGGTTTCTGACCTAGCCAACTCTTAGTAACTGATCTCTTCCCTTATAATGCATAGCGCTACATCCCGCCTTATGGCAGCTTGAACCTTGCAATGCTAAGGGACTATCACAGAGACTGAAAATACTCACCAGCTGACTACAACAATGCTCAGGTGCACCTGTGACTCCATATTGCGGCGCGCACCAAGACATGGCTCATACCTTACCATTACTGCCATGATTGGTGACAGCGCCGCTCACATGGAAGCCACACAGAGTAGCAACCTGGCTTCCTGCGGCATGCTACGACACCTCCCCACCAGGAGATAGAAAACACTATTAGCAACTTGCTAATCTACAGCTACAAATCTGAAACATACTAAACTCTGTTTCCTACTCCAGCTAATCCGAGGAAATCTTCTCATTAGGACCTGCATCCTTACGCCTGAACTGAAGAGTCCTGTTGACGTCTGATACTTGCGAAGCTTGCGGCCCCTCACAGCAAATTGCGATATACTTGCCAGTTGACCAGCGGTGGTGCACATCCATAAAACTGCCGATACTGGGAAATTAATCAGAGGAAATAAAACTTATCTCCACCAACTACTGAGAGTCCGTGAAACAGCAGTCATGTCTCCCAACTTAAGATGGAGGTAGTCTGTGCATTTGCATGCACTACCATATCAACCCGAACCACATGCATACTTACCTGGCAACCCTCACCACCTTTGCAACTGCATTGGTTTTCATCACACCAATTGGATCACTGGTGCACTTTTGGCACCATCTGCGGCGATCACCAAGACATGTGCTCATACCTACCCATTACTGCCATGATTGGTGACAACGCTGCAATGCATGGAGGCCACACAGAGAGCGATTTGGCTTCCTACAACTTCTGGAATGCAGCTATTATTCCTGTGAACCACCCCATGATGACCACCAACTAGTGCTACTGCACATTGATGAGAGAGCCATACGAACATCTACACCTGTTGGCTCTACAGGGCATGCCACCCCAATTAATCAGAGGTAACCATCTTAAAATTGCGTCCCGTATCCTTACGCTTGTCCGAAGAGTCCTGTTGACGTCTGACGCCTGCGAAGCCTATGGGCCGCAATTAAAGGCTCGCAAGAAATGCCCACTGGCTGATCAATAACGATGCGCAACCATCCGACTGCCGGTATTGGACAAGTTATATCAGAGGAAGCAACACTTATCTCCACCAACTACTGGGAGTCCGTGAAACAGCAATCATGTCTCCCAACTTAAGATGGAGGAAGTTTGTGCACCTGCATGCACTACCATATTAACCCGAACCACATGCATACTTACCTGGCAACCCTCACCACCATTGCAACCGCATTGGTTCTCATCACACCAATTGGATCACTGGTGCATTTTCGGCACCATCTGCGGCGATCACCAAGACATGTGCTCATACCTACCCATTACTGCCATGATTGGTGACAGCGCTGCAAGTATGGAGGCCACACAGAGTGCGACTTGGCTTCCTGAAACTTCTGGAATGCAACTATTATTCCTGTGAACCACTCCATGATGACCACCAACTAGTGCTATTGCACATTGATGAGAGAGCCATACGAACATCTACACCTGTTGGCTCTACAGGGCATGCCACCCCAATAAATCAGAGGTAACCATCTTAAAATTGCGTCCCGTATCCTTACGCTTGTCCGAAGAGTCCTGTTGACGTCTGACGCCTGCGAAGCCTATGGGCCGCAATTAAAGGCTTGCAAGAAATGTCCACTGGCTGATCAACAACGATGCGCAACCATCCGACTGCCGGTGCTGGACGAGTTAATCAGAGGAAGCAACACTTATCTCCACCAACTACTGAGAGTCCGTGAAACAGCAATCATGTCTCCCAACCTAAGATGGAGGAAGTTTGTGTACTTGCATGCACTACCATATCAACCCAAACCACATGCATACTTACTTGGCAACCCTTACCACCATTGCAACTGCATTGGTTTTCATCACACCAATTGGATCACAGGGGCACCTGTGGCACCATCTGCGGCGATCACCAAGACATGTGCCCATATCTACTTATTACTGCCATGATTGGTGACAGCGCTGCAAGCATGGAGGCCACACAGAGTGCGACTTGGCTTCCTACAACTTCTGGAATGCAGCTATTATTCCTGTGAACCACCCCATGATGACCACCAACAAGTGATACATTGCACATTGATGAGAGAGCCATACGAACATCTACACCTGTTGGCTCTACAGGGCATGCCACCCCAATAAATCAGAGGTAACCATCTTAAAATTGCGTCCCGTATCCTTACGCTTGTCCGAAGAGTCCTGTTGACGTCTGACGCCTGCGAAGCCTATGGGCCGCAATTAAAGGCTTGCAAGAAATGTCCACTGGCTGATCAATAATGATACACAACCATCCGACTGCCGGTACTGGACAAGTTAATCAGAGGAAGCAACACTTATCTCCACCAACCACTGGGAGCCCCGCGTAACAGCAATTATGTCTCCCAATCCAAGATGGAGGAAGGTTGTGCACTTGCATGCACCACCAGGCCAACCTTAGTCACATGCATACTTACCTGGCAACCCTTACAACCATTGCAACTGCCTTGGTTCTCATCATACCAAACTGGTAAATGCCACAGGCCAGAGAGCCCCACTGCGTAGCGATCGTGGCTCTCTGTAATGTCTGAGGCTGATTATTACAATCGCACCTGAAGCTCCATATGCGGAGCAGACACTAATTTCACGGCACATACCACACCGTTACTGCCATGATTGGTGCAAGCGCCGCAAGCAGGAGGCCATACAGCGTAGCGACTTGGTCTCCTGTAGCTTCTGGAATGCAGCCGCTACTCCTGAAAACCTTCATATGATGACCACCAACCAAATGCCACATTGCACTTAAGGAAGGAGCCACATGGACGGCTGTGCCCACTGGCTCCACAGGGTGTGCCACCCAGTTATTCAGAGGAAAGCATCTTAAAATTGCGACCCGTATCCTTACGCCTGTCCGACGAGTCCTGTTGACATCTGACGCTTGCGAAGCCTATGGGCCGTAATAAGGTCTTTGCAAACCAACCAGGACACCTTAACAGGGCCCCTTATCAACACCCTCATCTGGGACGCTGGATCTCTCCCTACAGTTGCAAGCGCCACATTCCACTTCGTGGTTTGAACCTTGCAGCTGGAGGGTCAATGAATGCGGGATCCTGCTAAGATCGGTCGAATGGCCTACGACCCCTAGAAGGAAATAAACACCATTAATTCAACATCAAATACTAACACCTACATTTTTAGAACAGATTAATTACTTAGAAATAAGTTCTTAACTCCGCATAAAAATGATGTTATTAATAGGAAAACAGTGCTACGGTTGCGCCCTGGCCCTGTTAGTAGTTTGTAAGTTAAAACGGTAATTATTGCCTTATCTCTACACGTGCTAATTATTGAAAAGCGCAATCTATGTAACGTTAACAATTATTGTAAAGGCATCTAATTATGATGTAGAAAACAATAAAGAAAGCTGCTCCCATTTTGACGGGCGCAGTCCTACTAGTGTTAGCATCGACTACACAGACAGAAAAAAGAAAAAAGCTCCGTGAATTAAATTCGTTTTCGAGTTAAACAATAATGGAAAAAATTTAAATTTACTACAAATCAGTTCATGAACAATACCACAATGCAGTGATGATAAATTTAAACCAATTTCGCATGGTTTAATAGTGTTTTTTAACAAATTAAAATTCGCACGCGAGGCCAATGAAAAATTTTCTTCAATCGCCATCTTGTAAAAGCTCTTTTATGGAGTTCGCTATGCAAAAATGCATAGTTTCATTAATCAAATTAGCAATAAATTATAAAATGTTTTATTCAAGAGTAGGCTGCACATCAATACCCAAATCTAAATTTAAATAAACAATTAAAACAATTAAAACTGAAAATCATAACCAATTAAAATGAAAAATTTTAAACCCAAATTATTAACTGGACAAATGAGTATGAGACCACATACAAAAAGTAAAATAAAAATATGTTAATTCGTCCATGCGCAAATATATGTAATTGACAAAACTGTGCTAATTGTAATGTTGTACAAGTTACTCAACTAATGTATAAAGCCTCACGTCTGATGCACACATATATGCGCATTTCACCAGCCAAACCAATAATAAATCATAAACTGCCCAACTGAGAGCTGGCTGTACACTATGTCGATTAATAACTAAACCAAACAAAACATGTAAAACTTATAAAACCCAAATTATAATGCCGACCAAACGAGTACAGACCACATTAAAAAAAAAGTACAAACACATTATAATAAAATATAATTTATTAAATAAATGAAATAAAAAAGTTGACAACGGCAGGGCTGGCCAAATATCACAGGAATAAGCACGCTTAGTGACTTATAAATATATTACAACCTTTTTAATTTTAAAATTTTAAATATTAAATGTCTGAGTGATTTTCCAGTGCCTGTGACATAAGTGTTGTCTTGTCGATCCCGTTTCATCCTTGTTTTTGGGGAACGGATCAGCTATTACTGAAAAGCACGATTGAAAACAATTCAATTAGTTAATAAATAAATGTGCTAAAACTGAAACCAACTAAGGCTTACCTCATCCCCCCCTTTCCCTATAAACAGGTCCATGTCTTGTCAAAGCTTAGTGCCGTTACTCTGTTGAGCTTTTCGATGTACAGTTGATCCCTATTTCAATGTATGTGAAACCAATGCCTCTCTGAGAGAACCACTGACTGTGGACTTACTGTTCACACTCTCAACATTACTCAAAGTTATTCTCTTCTCACTACCATAAGAGAAAATTACTTGACTTGACAAACCTGACTACTGCCCTTTTACTACTATTTACTACTGCCCTTTTTACGTATTAAAGTGGTTACACTTACAAGTAATACAGGCTGATTACCTGACTAATCAGAAGTAAAAACTAACTCAAGCCATACGTCACTGAAGGGACATAGCCACTACATTCTATGGAAACTCAGTAGTAATGCCACGTAAAAATAAAAAGCCTTAACTAAGAAAATAAGCTGAGAGTAAAACACAGAGTAAAACACAAATTAATAAGAGGCATATGAAACTAACTAAAACCATACGTTATTACAAACAACAAAATTACTGCACTTCGGAAACTCAGACAAAATAAAATAAAACAATAAAACATATAAATCAAACCACTAAAATTCTAGTGGACACGCAGCTTTAATGCTGCCTGCGTATAACACCGGAAGCTTCGCCATGCACAAGGAAGCAATACTCTCCCCCACTTACACCACAGCTAAGAACCAACAAATGGGAACTCTAAAAATCTCACAAAACAAACACCATGCAATTTCGGATTAGAAGACCTCTCTTGTAATTAAAACACAAGCTATAATACAGACACACCCAACTTGCCACCAATGAGTCCAAGTGATGCCCTATCTAAAACTCTGTGGAGACGCTCAACCAACCGGAGTTGTGCCTGGTTGGCGGAACAGACCCGCGCGAGATGCATCTTCCCTGGACGCCGAAAGTCATTGATATTCAAGTTGATAAAGCATTATTACATGCAAGCCTCTAAAACCATAAAACTATAACACTAGCAAAAACTATGAAATTAGGGCTTAAAGGCCTCTTCTAAAACCAAAATGCAAACTAAAACTCAGAGTAAGCTCACGAACAAATAAGAGGAATAAAATAAATAAAACCATATTACTGCGACCTGCATACTTGTGCCTGGCTGAAGAGCCTGGTTGACAACCGACACTCAAGAAGCTTATGGGCCTTATACACAGAGGTTGCAAAATATTCGCCAGTTGACCACAACGATGCTCATCCATCTGGCTGCTGGCACTGGAAAGTTACTCAGAGGAAGCAATACTCTACTCCACCAACACCAGGAGCCCCGCGGTACAGCGGGCGGGTCCCCTATGCCATGAGAAAAGAAATCCGAACTCTTGCACGCGGCACTGGACAGTCACATCCCCCATCGTGACATATATTGCAACGTCTAGATTGCCCTGCTAATACACCCATGACTCCACACAAGAAGCCTAAGCCAGTCATGCCATATGATAAATCACCAGCAACATAGCAGGAAACGATACAAAACACTGGGAACCATACGCTAGTGACTTGCCCTCTACTGCATTGGAAAACAACCATTACTACTGTTAATAACTTTATGATGACCATCTTTCGGACTGCATTGCACTCTGAGGATATGAACTTCATCAACCCGTTTCCAATGGCCATTTATGAGTGTGCTAATCTAGCTAACTTCCAATGAACCGTATAAAATGTAACCTGTACTTTTTCGCCATGCTAATGAGGTTAATGGCACCCAGCATTTGCGCTACTTGAGTAAAATATCGGAAACTTTACCACGCATACTAAACCTGCAAACCTAAATACTCAAATGCAATGGTTACGATCATCCTAGATACCCTAAAAAGAAACCGCCCAACACCATCAATGAGAGGTAACAGAGTTTCTCCCTTGCAATGCACAGCGCTACATCCTGCTTTTGGCGGCTTGAACCTTGCAATGCTAAGGGATTACACTACTGAAACCCAGTTAATTTGAACCAAGAAAACCATATTACTGCGGCCTGCATACTTTCGCCCGGCTGAAGAGTCTGTATGACAACTGACGCTGGTGAGGCTTGTGGGCCCTCTACACAGAGACTACAAAATACTCGCTGGCTGACTGCAGCAATGCTCGGGTGCACCTGTGACTCCATATGCGGCGTAAACCAAGACATGGCTCATACCTTACCATTACTGCCATGGTTGGTGACAGCGCCGCTCACATGAAAGCCACACAGAGTAGCAGCCCGACTTCCTGCAGCATGCCACGACACCTCTCCACTAGGAGATAGAAAACACTATTAGCAACTTGCTAACCTGAAATTACAAACCTGAAACATACTAAATTTTTGTTTTCTACTCCAGCTAATCCGAGGGAATCATCTTATTGGGACCTGCATCCTTACGCCTGAACTGAAGAGTCCTGTTGACGTCTGATACTTGCGAAGCTTGCGGGCCCTCACAGCAAATTGCGATATACTTGCCAGTTGACCAGCGGTGGTGCATATCCATAAAACTACCGATACTGGGAAATTAATCAGAAGAAACAATACTTATCTCCACCAACTGCTGGGAGTCTGCGAAGCAGCAATCATGTCTCCCAACCCAAGATGGAGGAAGTCTGTGCACTTGCATGCACTACCAGCCCAACCCCAGTCACATGCATACTTCCTGGCAACCCTCAACACCATTGTAACTACATTGGTTCTCATCACACCAATTGGATCACTGGTGCACTTGTGGCACCATCTGCGGCGATCACCAAGACATGTGCTCATACCTACCCATTACTGCCATGATTGGTGATAACGCTGCACTGCATGGAGGCCACACAGAGTGCGACTTGGCTTCCTACAACTTCTGGAATGCAGCTATTATTCCTGTGAACCACCCATGACGACCACCAACTAGTGCTACTGCACATTGATGAGAGAGCCATACGAACATCTACACCTGTTGGCTCTACAGGGCATGCCACCCCAATTAATCAGAGGTAACCATCTTAAAATTGCGTCCCGTATCCTTACGCCTGTCCGAAGAGTCCTGTTGACGTCTGACGCCTGCGAAGCCTATGGGCCGCAATTAAAGGCTCGCAAGAAATGCCCACTGGCTGATCAATAACGATGCGCAACCATCCGACTGCCGGTATTGGACAAGTTATATCAGAGGAAGCAACACTTATCTCCACCAACTACTGAGAGTCCATGAAACAGCAGTCATGTCTCCCAACCTAAGATGGAGGAAGCTTGTGCACTTGCATGCACTACCATATCAACCCGAACCACATGCATACTCACCTGGCAACCCTCACCACCATTGCAATCTGCATTAGTTTTCATCACACCAATTGGATCACTGGTGCACTTTTGGCACCATCTGCGGCGATCACCAAGACATGTGCTCATACCTACCCATTACTGCCATGATTGGTGACAGCGCTGCAAGTATGGAGGCCACACAGAGTGCGACTTGGCTTCCTACAACTTCTGGAATGCAGCTATTATTCCTGTGAACCACCCCATGATGACCACCAACTAGTGCTACTGCACATTGATGAGAGAGCCATACGAACATCTACACCTGTTGGCTCTACAGGGCATGCCACCCCAATTAATCAGAGGTAACCATCTTAAAATTGCGTCCCGTATCCTTACGCCTGTCCGAAGAGTCCTGTTGACGTCTGACGCCTGCGAAGCCTATGGGCCGCAATTAAAGGCTCGCAAGAAATGCCCACTGGCTGATCAATAACGATGCGCAACCATCCGACTGCCGGTATTGGACAAGTTATATCAGAGGAAGCAACACTTATCTCCACCAACTACTGGGAGTCCGTGAAACAGCAATCATGTCTCCCAACCTAAGATGGAGGAAGTTTGTGCACTTGCATGCACTACCATATCAACCCAAACCACATGCATACTTACCTGGCAACCCTTACCACCATTGCAACTGCATTGGTTTTCATCACACCAATTGGATCACAGGTGCACTTGTGGCACCATCTGCGGCGATCACCAAGACATGTGCTCATACCTACCCATTACTGCCATGATTGGTGACAGCGCTGCAAGCATGGAGGCCACACAGAGTGCGACTTGGCTTCCTACAACTTCTGGAATGCAGCTATTATTCCTGTGAACCACCCCATGATGACCACCAACAAGTGATACATTGCACATTGAGGAGAGAGTTATACGGTGCATATGTACCCGTTAGCTCTACAGGGCGTGCCATCCCAATTAATCAGAGGTAACCATCTTAAAATTGCGACCCGTATCCTTACGCTTGCCCGAAGAGTCCTGTTGACGTCTGACGCCTGCGAAGCCTATGGGCAGCAATTAAAGGCTTGCAAGAAATGTCCACTGGCTGATCAATAACGATGCGCAACCATCTGACTGCCGGTGCTGGACGAGTTAATCAGAGGAAGCAACACTTATCTCCACCAACTACTGAGAGTCCGTGAAACAGCAATCATGTCTCCCAACCTAAGATGGAGGAAGTTTGTGTACTTGCATGCACTACTATATCAACCCGAACCACATGCATACTTACCTGGCAACCCTCACCACCATTGCAACTGCATTGGTTTTTCATCGCACCAATTGGATCACTGGTGCACTTTCGGCACCATCTGCGGCGATCACCAAGACATGTGCTCATACCTACCCATTACTGCCATGATTGGTGACAGCGCTGCAAGTATGGAGGCCACACAGAGTGCGACTTGGCTTCCTACAACTTCTGGAATGCAGCTATTATTCCTGTGAACCACCCCATGATGACCACCAACTAGTGCTACTGCACATTGATGAGAGAGCCATACGAACATCTACACCTGTTGGCTCTACAGGGCATGCCACCCCAATAAATCAGAGGTAAACATCTTAAAATTGCGTCCCGTATCCTTACGCTTGTCCGAAGAGTCCTGTTGACGTCTGACGCCTGCGAAGCCTATGGGCCGCAATTAAAGGCTTGCAAGAAATGTCCACTGGCTGATCAATAATGATGCGCAAACATCCGACTGCCGGTACTGGACGAGTTAATCAGAGGAAGCAACACTTATCCCCACCAACCACTGGGAGCCCCGCGTAACAGCAATTATGTCTCCCAATCCAAGATGGAGGAAGTTTGTGCACTTGCATGCACTACCAGGCCAACCTTAGTCACATGCATACTTACCTGGCAACCCTTACAACCATTGCAACTGCCTTGGTTCTCATCATACCAAACTGGTAAATGCCACAGGCCAGAGAGCCCCACTGCATAGCGATCGTGGCTCTCTGTAATGTCTGAGGCTGATTACTACAATTGCACCTGAAGCTCCATATGCGGAGCAGACACTAATACACGGCACATACCTCACCGTCACTGCCATGATTGGTGCAAGCGCCGCAAGCAGGAGGCCATACAGCGTAGCGACTTGGTCTCCTGTAACTTCTGGAATGCAGCCGCTACTCCTGAAAACCTACATATGATGACCACCAACCAAACGCCACATTGCACTTAAGGAAAGAGCCACATGGACGGCTGTGCCCACTGGCTCCACAGGGTGTGCCACCCAGTTATTCAGAGGAAATCATCTTAAAATTGCGACCCGTATCCTTACGCCTGTCCGACGAGTCCTGTTGACATCTGACGCTCGCGAAGCCTATGGGCCGTAATAAGGTCTTGCAAACCAACCAGGACACCTTAACAGGGCCCCTTATCAACACCCTCATCTGGGACGCTGGATTTCCCCCTACAGTTGCAAGCGCCACATTCCACTTCGTGGTTTGAACCTTGCAGCTGAAGGGTCAAGGAAGCGGGATCTTGCTAAGATCGGTCGAATGGCCAACGACTCCTGGAAGGAAACTAAACACCATTAATCAACATCAAATACTAACACCCTCATTATTATTACAGATTAATTACTTAGAAATAAGTTCTTAATTTCACATAAAAAAATGATGTTATTAATAGGAAAACAGTGCTACGGTTGCGCCCTGGCCCTGTTAGTAGTTTGTAAGTTAAAACGGCAATTGCCTTATCTCTACATGTGCTAATTATTGTGAAGCGCCATCTTTGTAACGTTAACAATTATTGTAAAGGCATCTAATTATGATGTAGAACACAATAAAGCAAGCTGCTCCCATATTGACGGGCGCAGTCCTACTAGTGATAGCATCGACTACACAGACAGAAAGAAAAAAAAACAGAAAGAGCTCCGTGAAATTTATTATTTTTGCTGAAAGTGGTGATAATTAATTCAAATAAACTGTTTTAAACAAGTGATGCTGCAAGGCACTAACTACTGACGACCCAAAAAGGGAAAATTTCTCTATAATTAAACAATTAAAGAGATAAGTATAAAACTTCTTGACAAACTCCACCTGAACGCGCAGAAAAAAGCCGCCATATTCTTTTTTCACACCGACGCCCGTCTCAAAAAGTAAAACCCATTAAAAACCACAAAAAACACACCCAAACTGCACACGAAGCTCATTAAAACATTAAACAAATAGGACCTGTCAAATAAAAGTTAACAAAGTTAAATAAAATATAAACTAATTAGTCAAATTGCAAAATTCAGTTACTCATACATACAAAGCCTCTGCGCCAGTGAAGCTGTTCTCACCCACCAATACAAGCGCAACCGGAGAGAGCCCACCCACCAATACAAGCGCACTGAAGAGAGACCCAAGTCTAACTCTTCCCAGCAGCGCTGCCGGCTTACTACCCGAGAGAGAGATTAAACTGTAAATCCTCTCACCTACTACTTTTTAGCGCAAAACTTCATTAACGCCGTTTCTACTACTAAATATCAAACAGACAGAAAACGTAGCAACTCCAGTTATGTCCAAAGCAAATTCAAACTGCTCCCCTTCACCAGTCGTCTCGCAGGATTCATCCTCAGACAACGACGAAATTAGCTCTGAAACAATGGAACAAGAAATTACTAATATTACTTCCAAACCGGACCTCCACTCAACACTCAAGTCAATTAATGATTATAAACTCGCAGTAGGCTTTACTAAACCAGGCCCACTATCCAGTAAAAGGAAAAGAAAAACCCTCCCTCCTCCCTCTGTTGCTGCACCCAAACGAACAAAACAATATGACAATCCCAAAAACGTTACTAAAATCCTAAACAATTCTACTACTGCCACTAAAGTACGTACTGAAACTAAACCTGATGAGCAAGATGAACCTGAGGTTCTAACCAGCATCCTAGAGGTAAAAAGACCCTCAATTGGTAGCAATGCTGAAGAACTACTTAAAGGGAACCGAATTTCCCTAGCTAATATTCCTCAGATCATACGAGATATGAATCTCACTCCTATGCAACATGCAGGCAACGTCTCCGAAGTGGATATTATAAACCTTACCCCTCCCTCCTCACCCCACTCGGACTTTCAACTAGTCCAAAGCAAGAGGAAAAGAAGAAGCAACGTGAGATTCTCATCATCTTCTTTATCACCGCTATCACCATCACCTAAGAATAATAAAAATAAGAAAGCCGCAGCAAACAACGAAAGCAATAATAAAAAGAATAGTTACACCAATATCCTTACACAACCGGATAACAATAATGTATTCAATAAGCCGACAAATGAACCCACCAAACCAAATCCCACCCCCTCTGAAAAGAACAATACACCTCCCATTTTTATACAAAAATGTGACAATGTCCAGCTGCTAATTTCCAAGCTAAAACACGCGAATGGAACTAAGAATAATTTCTTAACCACTAGTACCAAAGACAAGGGTCTAAGAATTGACTGCGAGGATGAAGCCTCCTACTCACGGATACTCTCAATATTAAACAGTGAAGGCGTCAATATGCATACCCATCAACCAAAAAATGAAAGAGGTTACAGGATAATAATCAGAAACCTCCACTACTCCACTACATATGAAGATATCAAGAAATCGCTACTAAAAAACGGCTTTAAAACCAGATACGTCAACAACATTAAACACAAAGTCACTAAGAAACCGATGGACCTGTTCGAAGCCGAACTTGAACCAAAACCTAATAATGAAAACGATAGGGTGCTGAAAATTAAATCGCTGGGAAGCCAAAGAGTGGTTATTGAGAGGCAACTTAGAAGGGCTGGACCTGTGCAATGCCACAGGTGCCAATCCTTCGGACATAGTAAAAACTACTGCAGAAGACCATTTGTTTGTGTCAAGTGTGCAGGCGACCATCCCTCGACACAGTGTGCACATACTAGGATAACCTCCCCAACATGTGCAAACTGCAGAAAAGGACATGTCGCCAGCTACAAGGGCTGCGACACATATAAAAAAGAACTAAATAACATCCTTGCAAAGAAAATGCAAGCAGCAGAGTCAAACAATGCCTTCCCCAAAAACCAAACTGGAAACTATGGAGCGACGCACAACACTAAACAAATAAACACCTATTCCAACTATAGAAAAGCCAGCAACCCAAAACTAACCAATAAAACACCCATTCCGAACTGGAACAAGTCCAACAAACAAACATTACCACATACCACAAAACAACAGAATAAGCAAACACATTTAAACCAACAGCAGGTACCGATAACAAATGCACCAACATACAGCCAAATAGTTAAAGGCAACCGCTACAATGCTGAACCGCAATACAAAAATAATAAAAGGCAGCAAACTAAAAACCCAGCGGAAAAGCACTTAGCCAATTTTAGGGAAATGCTGGAAGCTGAAAACCAAATAAACAATAACAACACCCATACCCCTGTTACAGATACCCCTGTTAAGTCAAATCCAACTGCTGAACTGCAAATAGTAAAGCTAGACAAAATCCTAGAAGCAGTCCACATGAGCTTGACAGCAGTGGCTGAAATGGGGAAGAAAACGGATGCCCTTATCTCCTGTCTGATAATGGTTGTCTCACAACTTCCAGCAGCTAACCCTAACATCCTAAATGCAGTTAATGACATCAACAATGCCTAATATTAATTCCACTGCGACAAACAAAATATTAAAGTTAGCCAGCTGGAATGCTTGCGGACTAAAAAATAAAATATTAGAACTGGAAATTTTCATTAAAAATAATAACATAGATGTAATGATGATAACTGAAACAAAAGTAACAATTAAAGAAAATGCTAATCTTGACAAAATTAACCCTTACAACATACCGGGATATATTATGTACAACTCCCCCCACCCCTCAGGAAGGAAAAAAGGGGGAGCGGCAACTTATATTAGAGCAAACATTAGACACTCTGCGCTCCAAAGCGTATCGTTTGAATGCATACAATGTGCCCCTATAGCAATTACAACAAATAACTCTGAAGTTATTACCGTATCCGCGGTATACTGCCCCCCAATATTTAAATGGAGCAAACTTCACTTCCAAAACTTATTCAGCCACATGAATAAATTCACACATGGATCCAAATATATACTTTCTGGCGATTGGAATGCGAAGCATTCATGGTGGGGATGCCCCCGCTCTTGTAATAGAGGGAAAGCCCTCATCGAAGCTATCCAAAGCTTTAATAAACTTAAAGTGCTGGCTACTGGAGGAGCCACCCACTTCCCACACGATACAAGAAAAACGCCTTCAGCCATCGATTTTACGCTTTATGCTGGCATAAAGGACCTAAGAATACGTACCTATTCATTGAATGAGTTACCTTCTGATCATATACCTATTATTACTGAACTCACAACAGATGGAGACGCTATCATAAGAGCTCCTAATACCCGTATTCTCCCAGGATACGCAAGCATCAAAACCTTCCGAAACATACTAAACTCCCGTATCAAACACCAAACCAAACTCGATACTAGCCTTGAAATAGATGAAGCAGTTAATACCCTAATGGAGGACATTTACTATGCAGCAGATGCCTGTACTCTCAAAAGCAAATGGCAACTAAACCAAAGAGCTCTAGTTAATCCAATTAAATTAGACAAACAAATTGAAAAACATCTACAAATCAGAAAGCTGCTCAAAAAGCGATACATCTCCTCCCCTACACCAGTCTTATATAATGAAATAAAGAAAGCAAACAAAACATTAAAAATACTACTAAAGAACTTCAAAAATAAACAAACAAATAAACTGTTTTCTAAACTAGACCCTACAGACAGGTACCGAATGCAGAAACTATGGAGAATCACAAGTAAATTTAAGAGGCAACCGGAGCCGAACTGGCCACTAAAACTAGAAGAAAACAATAAAATACACTGGACTAAAGACTCAGAGGAAAAAACTGAAGCATTCGTAACCCACCTCGAACAAAGATTTTCTCCTAAGTTAATTAACTCTCAATCCTTTAGGGAAAAGATAATAGCTGAAAAAGAAGACTTAATAAGAATTAAAAAATACCTCACCAAACCCAAATGGCTACAAAGGCAACGAGACAAGGAGACAAACGATGCCTCCAACCTTCCGTTCCTCCCCATTAATCCCAAAGAATTGATCACGCAAATCAAATTACTACAAAACAAAAAAGCCCCTGGTGCGGATAAAATTGACAATAGAATAATAAAGTCCCTCCCTTACAAAGCAATTATCAACCTGACAAACATCTTCAATGCAATCTTGAGAACTGGCCACTTCCCTGCGGCTTGGAAAAAGGCAGCTATTACGATGATTAGAAAACCTGGAAAAAGTGTGCACGATGTTGCCTCATACAGACCTATAAGCCTTCTAGCTGGTTTCTCAAAATTATTTGAAACCCTCCTGATGGACCGCCTGTTCAAACATGAAAGCTTTAGCAATGCCCTACCGAACCACCAATTCGGATTTAGGAAGCTACACAGCACCGAACAACAATTAGCCAGGACAACGCAATTCATCATGAGGGCACAAGAGGAAAGCAAATACTGCTCTGCAGTATTTGTTGATGTTAGCGAAGCCTTCGACAGAGTCTGGCACGAAGGCCTACTCCTAAAACTAATAAAACTCCTCCCATATAACCTATACAAAGTCTTGGAAAGTTACCTGTCAAACAGATCCTTCGCAGTGAACGGACCAAATGGAACAACCTCCAGAACTGGTGAAATCAATGCAGGTGTCCCGCAAGGAAGCGTATTAGGCCCTATACTATACAATATCTATACATCCGACATACCTCTGCCACATATAGATAGATTCAGAGACAATTATTCCATAAATCCGTATACTAGCAGGATGTTATCCACTTATGCCGACGATACCATCATCATGTGTTCCCAATACGAAGCGAAACAGGCAATAAGAACTAACGAGTTATACCTAAAACACCTAATGGAATGGGCCCAAAACTGGTGCATAAGTCTTAATCCAGCAAAAACCACGCATGTTCTCTTTTGTAAGCGAACAGTGGCCAATGGCATATCTAAGATGTCACCTCTAATGAACAATCAACCAATTAATAATAAACACCAGCATAAATACTTGGGGGTAATCTTGGACAGGCAATTAAACCTCTGTGCAAACACCAAGGAGCTAATAAACAAAGTCAGAGCTACTGCAAAAAGACTAGACTGGATAATAGGGAAGAACAGCAATATGTCTAAAGCAAACAAAATCCTTATACAAAAACAACTCATTGCCCCCATCTGGCAATATGCCCTACCAGTCTGGGGCGCTCTAGTGTCTGACACACAGTTCCATAAAGTTGAAGCGGTACAAAACATCTTAATACGAAAAATAGTCAAAGCAGACAGATACACCAGAAACGCTGACATTAGAGAACTCTATAAAGTAGAACCGCTAAAAGACACGTACAAAAAATTTAATGACAGATATGCCCTCTCACTATCCACACACACCAACCCTGAAGCAGCAAACATATACTACAACCCCTTTATACCCGAGCGCATCAATCATCCCAGATATATAAAGCAATTACAAGAACATATACTTCCAGCCAAGGATCCAACCAATAATAACACTATCGTCGACCTAACAACCGATAATCCGACCATCGACCTAACAAATGACAACCTGCAACACGACCCACAACCCAACTTGAAAAACGGCCTCCCTACCCTAATAGAGCTTGAAGAGCAAACGTTACTACTAGCAAGAAAGGAAAGTACAAGAGCCAGACATGAGGCATGGCAAGAGGAAAAACGATTAATGTACGAAACTGCCAAGGCAGGTGGTCCAGTTTGTGACTACACATGCATGGACTGGATAAAATATCTTGCTAAAAGCCTCAAAGATGGAACGGCTACTCGTTGGGAAACTGCAGAAAAGATAAAATATGAACCTGATCACATACAAAGAATGGTCATGACCCCTTTGGAACCCCATGAATACCCACCACCCACCCAGGAACAAATACTAAGTACAAACCTGATAGAAATACGCAACAAACTAATAGCACTAGTAGATGAAGAGGAAATAAATGCAATATTATGACACCAGTACACACCTAATCCACTTAATACACTGAATACACTGTCCACTTGCTCTCTCACCTGACTGAAGAATCCTACGGGAAATCTGACACTCGTGAAGATTGCTGGATAGTAGTAAAAACCTTGAAACCGTATAAATCGCCTACAAGCCCAGTAAACTCAATACCCCATTATCGCTATGAGCTCTTCTAAACAGGGCTCCCCAATAAAATCAACGCACAGAAAGCCTGTCTCCCTCCTAAAGCTGCATAGCGCTACATTCCACTTTGTGGTTTGAACCTTGCAGTTTTGGGGGCAGAAGAAACAGGTTTCTGACCTAGCCAACTCTTAGTAACTGATCTCTTCCCTTATAATGCATAGCGCTACATCCCGCCTTATGGCAGCTTGAACCTTGCAATGCTAAGGGACTATCACAGAGACTGAAAATACTCACCAGCTGACTACAACAATGCTCAGGTGCACCTGTGACTCCATATTGCGGCGCGCACCAAGACATGGCTCATACCTTACCATTACTGCCATGATTGGTGACAGCGCCGCTCACATGGAAGCCACACAGAGTAGCAACCTGGCTTCCTGCGGCATGCTACGACACCTCCCCACCAGGAGATAGAAAACACTATTAGCAACTTGCTAATCTACAGCTACAAATCTGAAACATACTAAACTCTGTTTCCTACTCCAGCTAATCCGAGGAAATCTTCTCATTAGGACCTGCATCCTTACGCCTGAACTGAAGAGTCCTGTTGACGTCTGATACTTGCGAAGCTTGCGGCCCCTCACAGCAAATTGCGATATACTTGCCAGTTGACCAGCGGTGGTGCACATCCATAAAACTGCCGATACTGGGAAATTAATCAGAGGAAATAAAACTTATCTCCACCAACTACTGAGAGTCCGTGAAACAGCAGTCATGTCTCCCAACTTAAGATGGAGGTAGTCTGTGCATTTGCATGCACTACCATATCAACCCGAACCACATGCATACTTACCTGGCAACCCTCACCACCTTTGCAACTGCATTGGTTTTCATCACACCAATTGGATCACTGGTGCACTTTTGGCACCATCTGCGGCGATCACCAAGACATGTGCTCATACCTACCCATTACTGCCATGATTGGTGACAACGCTGCAATGCATGGAGGCCACACAGAGAGCGATTTGGCTTCCTACAACTTCTGGAATGCAGCTATTATTCCTGTGAACCACCCCATGATGACCACCAACTAGTGCTACTGCACATTGATGAGAGAGCCATACGAACATCTACACCTGTTGGCTCTACAGGGCATGCCACCCCAATTAATCAGAGGTAACCATCTTAAAATTGCGTCCCGTATCCTTACGCTTGTCCGAAGAGTCCTGTTGACGTCTGACGCCTGCGAAGCCTATGGGCCGCAATTAAAGGCTCGCAAGAAATGCCCACTGGCTGATCAATAACGATGCGCAACCATCCGACTGCCGGTATTGGACAAGTTATATCAGAGGAAGCAACACTTATCTCCACCAACTACTGGGAGTCCGTGAAACAGCAATCATGTCTCCCAACTTAAGATGGAGGAAGTTTGTGCACCTGCATGCACTACCATATTAACCCGAACCACATGCATACTTACCTGGCAACCCTCACCACCATTGCAACCGCATTGGTTCTCATCACACCAATTGGATCACTGGTGCATTTTCGGCACCATCTGCGGCGATCACCAAGACATGTGCTCATACCTACCCATTACTGCCATGATTGGTGACAGCGCTGCAAGTATGGAGGCCACACAGAGTGCGACTTGGCTTCCTGAAACTTCTGGAATGCAACTATTATTCCTGTGAACCACTCCATGATGACCACCAACTAGTGCTATTGCACATTGATGAGAGAGCCATACGAACATCTACACCTGTTGGCTCTACAGGGCATGCCACCCCAATAAATCAGAGGTAACCATCTTAAAATTGCGTCCCGTATCCTTACGCTTGTCCGAAGAGTCCTGTTGACGTCTGACGCCTGCGAAGCCTATGGGCCGCAATTAAAGGCTTGCAAGAAATGTCCACTGGCTGATCAACAACGATGCGCAACCATCCGACTGCCGGTGCTGGACGAGTTAATCAGAGGAAGCAACACTTATCTCCACCAACTACTGAGAGTCCGTGAAACAGCAATCATGTCTCCCAACCTAAGATGGAGGAAGTTTGTGTACTTGCATGCACTACCATATCAACCCAAACCACATGCATACTTACTTGGCAACCCTTACCACCATTGCAACTGCATTGGTTTTCATCACACCAATTGGATCACAGGGGCACCTGTGGCACCATCTGCGGCGATCACCAAGACATGTGCCCATATCTACTTATTACTGCCATGATTGGTGACAGCGCTGCAAGCATGGAGGCCACACAGAGTGCGACTTGGCTTCCTACAACTTCTGGAATGCAGCTATTATTCCTGTGAACCACCCCATGATGACCACCAACAAGTGATACATTGCACATTGATGAGAGAGCCATACGAACATCTACACCTGTTGGCTCTACAGGGCATGCCACCCCAATAAATCAGAGGTAACCATCTTAAAATTGCGTCCCGTATCCTTACGCTTGTCCGAAGAGTCCTGTTGACGTCTGACGCCTGCGAAGCCTATGGGCCGCAATTAAAGGCTTGCAAGAAATGTCCACTGGCTGATCAATAATGATACACAACCATCCGACTGCCGGTACTGGACAAGTTAATCAGAGGAAGCAACACTTATCTCCACCAACCACTGGGAGCCCCGCGTAACAGCAATTATGTCTCCCAATCCAAGATGGAGGAAGGTTGTGCACTTGCATGCACCACCAGGCCAACCTTAGTCACATGCATACTTACCTGGCAACCCTTACAACCATTGCAACTGCCTTGGTTCTCATCATACCAAACTGGTAAATGCCACAGGCCAGAGAGCCCCACTGCGTAGCGATCGTGGCTCTCTGTAATGTCTGAGGCTGATTATTACAATCGCACCTGAAGCTCCATATGCGGAGCAGACACTAATTTCACGGCACATACCACACCGTTACTGCCATGATTGGTGCAAGCGCCGCAAGCAGGAGGCCATACAGCGTAGCGACTTGGTCTCCTGTAGCTTCTGGAATGCAGCCGCTACTCCTGAAAACCTTCATATGATGACCACCAACCAAATGCCACATTGCACTTAAGGAAGGAGCCACATGGACGGCTGTGCCCACTGGCTCCACAGGGTGTGCCACCCAGTTATTCAGAGGAAAGCATCTTAAAATTGCGACCCGTATCCTTACGCCTGTCCGACGAGTCCTGTTGACATCTGACGCTTGCGAAGCCTATGGGCCGTAATAAGGTCTTTGCAAACCAACCAGGACACCTTAACAGGGCCCCTTATCAACACCCTCATCTGGGACGCTGGATCTCTCCCTACAGTTGCAAGCGCCACATTCCACTTCGTGGTTTGAACCTTGCAGCTGGAGGGTCAATGAATGCGGGATCCTGCTAAGATCGGTCGAATGGCCTACGACCCCTAGAAGGAAATAAACACCATTAATTCAACATCAAATACTAACACCTACATTTTTAGAACAGATTAATTACTTAGAAATAAGTTCTTAACTCCGCATAAAAATGATGTTATTAATAGGAAAACAGTGCTACGGTTGCGCCCTGGCCCTGTTAGTAGTTTGTAAGTTAAAACGGTAATTATTGCCTTATCTCTACACGTGCTAATTATTGAAAAGCGCAATCTATGTAACGTTAACAATTATTGTAAAGGCATCTAATTATGATGTAGAAAACAATAAAGAAAGCTGCTCCCATTTTGACGGGCGCAGTCCTACTAGTGTTAGCATCGACTACACAGACAGAAAGAAAAAAAAGAAAAAAAGAAAAAATTTAAAAATGTTAAGTGTTTAACTTTTTTCAATTGTGTTAAATGTTTAATGTTCGTGCATATGGTTTTTAAGTACTATAATTAACAAAATTAATAATGTTTATAAACATTTTCAACACAAAATGTTTAAAACAGATAAGTATCGTGTTCAACAAATATTTAAACAAAAAGTTATAAACAATTAAACAACTATCTATAACAAATGGATAATTTAACAAATAACATGGTCCCATCGACTACAAACAACACTAGTGACCTTTCGTACAACAATTAAACAAAAATTTTAAATGTTTAATTAATTGTTATAAACAATTAAACATAACCTCAAATTCAGAGCATGACTCTGACATCCAATTGCCCTCTACGGCTCTCAAATCGCTCTCTTAAACTGCCCTCTCACCCATAAGCAATACTAAACCGAAATAAGAGAGAGGCAAATTACTGCTCCCATAAATGGATAACATAAGAGCGGTGCATAAAACTACGCATACATGCACACAGTAGGACAATGCCAATATACTACTTTCTTACCCTTTACCATTACTACTACAATAAAATTGGATGCAGCCATTAAAACATTGACGCTATTAAAACTATAACAAGCTGCCGAACTATAAAGAGGTATATAAAACTAGCCTGGTTACGCATTGTAACTAAGGGAAAACAATTGTTCCCCATGGGAACCCTACAGTTAATTGGCCCAACTAAACATAACCTCAAAGAGGCAAACTTAACGTAGCGCTTGACATTCAAATGCCCTTTATGGCCCTAAACTACTACATAAACTCTTAAATCAGATCACAGAAGAAATAAGAGAGTGGCCATCTCGCTGCTCTCTTACGTGGCTGATACATGTATCAGCACACACCGCTACTCCAACACATTCACATGTACACTTACATATGAACGGCCAATTACTGTTCTCCATAAATAAATGTATAAATGTATACTTGTATAAATGTATAAATGTATACTTGTGAGAGCACAAACTCAATACATGAACAGTCACACATAACTGCACACTATTATAATAAAACTGACAACAATAATTAAACCACCCAAAATAACACCCGCTATAAAAATAAAAACGCTAATACATAAAGGCATTAAAACACATAGATATTAATATACCAAAATAAATAATAAAATATTTTAAAATATTAAAATATTACATGCTAAATACTAAAATACTAAAATAAATATTAAATCACCCAATTATTCAAAAATAAAAACAAATAAACCGCCAATAAAAATCGAAAAAGAGCATACGATTAAAAACGCCATTTAGAAAATGTCTCCCACCCCTATGACAGTATTAATCGATGGCGCGTGTCAAAAAATATCTTGCAAACACACGAAAAAGAAAGAGACAAAAAGACCACTGACACCTCACTCCCTCCCACTTACTACAGCTAACAAAGCGCCCGTGCCTAACACGAGACAGCTAACCACTCATACATACAAAGTCATTGCTACCTACTTCCCTACACCATTCGCATACACCAATACCACTGCAAAAATACTGCATTCAGAGTGCTGCGCAGCCCTTTATAGCTAAGTCCTCAGCACTGATAATGCTGAAGAAGAGGAAGAATGTGTGCTATCGATCACTTCTTGCATACAGCCCTACGCATACGGCGAAATATAAATTTGCAACACAAAATTCGCGAAACAAATTGGCAAAAATAAGCATCTTATTGTGTACAGACTAAATAAAGAAGCAGTTAATCAAAAACTTAATGGATGCTGACACACAAGCTGCGCCAGTGAACACAAAGCAACTCTGCAAATTGACGCAAATAAAAGTAAGGCTCTTCCTCAACGCACATGGACTGAGAACCGCAGAATGTATTATGCAGAAGAAAAATACAACACTTAATCAAATATAAACTAATAAAACTTTATCACTAGGGAAAGGCTGTTATCCCGAGGTCCCTACGTAACATAAACTGGAACCCAAAAGTGATCATTATGCAAGCGCAGCTCGCCCAGGAAACTCCTAGGCCATCCACGCCATGGACCCCAGCAGGCGTCCAAACTCCAATCCGCAATCCCACATGTGCTACAATTACTCAGCCAATGGCATCCTCAATGGAAAACTACGTAGTCATTAGCTCCCGAAATGCGGAAGAAGCTAATTATGAGATTGACGTTGAAAATATGGAGAACGTAGATGGCGGTGGAAAACAAATCAACACCAATGAGGCGCCTGCTCACTCTGCTAACCCACTACTACCAAATGCAATGGCTAAGGAAACTGCAATTACTACAAATGAACCAGCAGTTAAAAAACGCACCCGCACCCATGCGGACCAAGTGGTCATCAACAGCGGACCACAAACTATCACGATTCCTGACGTTAGAGCCGCCACACCTGCCGCAAGAAAACATTTCAATGAAATAAACAACAATAATAATTACGGCGAAATCCCGCAAAGTCATCAAACGACGAATAACATCCAGGCAGTGACAGACGGTGAAAACTCAAACTCAGACTCCGACGAACTGCAAGAGCTGCCAGATACTTTAACAAACGAATCTGGCAACCCCAAGAAAAAACGTAGACATGCAAAACAAACCAAACAGCGAGTTACACGACTCGCTTCGGGTGCGTCTTCTAAGCGCCCAGATTATAACGATGAGAACCGTCTTGCACTCCAAGCCATACTCCAGGATGATGAAACATCCAGCTCTTATTCAGAGGAAAACAATCCTATAAAACCAGCTGCCAATGATATGACCACTCAGCCCGCAACCTCGGCAAGGAGATTTGTCGCGGCCTCTACCTCTCGGCAACCAAACACCAATAAAAACAAGCGGCAATCAAGTAGCCGGCACTCCGGTTCCAGCAAGGGCAAGAAGAACCATCCCTGCCCAAAATTGGAGAAAACAACATCTACCAAAGCCCCTCCAGCAAAAATCCCAAAAGCCACATCTGAAGTGTCTGTGCAAACAGCATCCCCATTACTACAATCAGGCTCATTGATGACTCAAGCTAGAGGATGCACTGACTCCATTTGTAACTGCCCGTGCCTGGCTCTTAAATTGCAAAACTTCATTCAAGACTTCTATAAGATGGCAAGCAACTTTACCACAAAAACTGATATGAACCAGCTTGAGGAATCCCTTACTAGAAAAATTAAAATCAGGGACGCCCTGTACCTCAACATGACTGAAAAAATGGAAGAGCTCGCTGATAACTCGCTAAGACGTGAGCGCCGGACGGAGAGAGAAATTATGGAATCTCTTCTAAATGCAGAATAGTTCCCAATCATTACCCATCCAAGTGGAAATCAGCAGGCTTGAAACCCACTAATACAATGACCTACAATGAAATGAATAATGTATCAACAATGTATTACTTCTTTAACTTTAATCATTCATACTCATTATATCATGATATAAGAAATATTATAATCATTCTAAGTTACAATATATTACTCCCTACACTACATAAAACTAACTAATAAAAACAAATAAAAAGATAACCAAAATATAACAAATCTAAATAAACAATATCAACATTGTCTCTTTTATTATAAATTACAAAACAATAGAAACTAATACAAACAAACAAGAAACATAATAAAAGAAAAAACAAGTAGCCTATGCTGGTAAAGTCATACATAACATTGCCACAAACACAGCAAGAAATGATACAAAACACTGGGAACTGCATGCTGATTACCTGCCTTGTACAGCATTGGTATACAACCATTATTACTACTATTAACAAATTAATGATGACCATCCACAGACTGCACTGCACTCTTAAGGTAGGATCCACATCAACACGTTTCCAACAACTATACAATGGCGTGCCAATCCAGCAAAACCCCTAATGTAATGTATAAACGATAACCTGCACTCTTTAGCCATGCTGAAGAATACAGCGGGCACTCACCACTTGCACTATTTGCGCATAACATTGAAGACCTTGCTATGCATATTAAGCTTGCAAACTTAAATACTCAAATGCAACGGCTGTAATCATCTTAGATGCCCTAAAAGAGACCACCCAACATTACCAACGAGAGGTAACAGAGTCTTCCCCTTGCAATGCACAGCGCTACATCCTGCCTATGGCGGCTTGAACCTTGCAAAGCTAAGGGAATACACTTCTGAAACCCAGTTAATTAAACCGAGGAAAACATACTACTGTTACCTGCACACTTGCGCCTGACTGAAGAGTCTGGTTGACATCTGTCGCAAGTGAAGCTTGGGGCTTTACACTCAGAGACTGCAAAATACTCACCAGCTGACTACGGCAATGCTCAGGTGCACCTGCGATTCCATATGCGGCGTACACCAAGACATGGCTCATACCTTACCATTACTGCCATGACTGGTGACAGCGCTGCGTACATGGAAGCCACACAGAGTAGCGACCTGGCATCCTACAGCACTCTACAACACCTCTCCATCAGGAATTAGAAAACATTTTTAGCAACTTACTAATCTAAAACTACAAACCTGAAACATACTAAAATCTGTTTTCTACTCCAGTTAATCTGAGGGAATCATCTTATTGGGACCTGCATCCTTACGCCTGACTAAAGAGTCCTGTTGACGTCTAAAGCTTGCGAAGCTTGCGGGCCCTTACAGCAAATTGTGCCACATTCGCCAGTTGACCAGCGGTGGTTCACATCCAACCAACTGCCGATACTGGGAAACCAATCAGAAGAAGTTACACTTATCCCCACCAATCTCCTGGAAACCCAGCGAAACAGCAATTGCGTCTCCCAACCTAAGATGAAGGAAGTTTGTGTACTTGCATGCACTACCATATCAACCCAAACCACATGCATACTTACCTGGCAACCCTTACCACCATTGCAACTGCATTGGTTTTCATCACACCAATTGGATCACAGGTGCACTTGTGGCACCATCTGCGGCGATCACCAAGACATGTGCTCATACCTACCCATTACTGCCATGATTGGTGACAGCGCTGCAAGCATGGAGGCCGCACAGAGTGCGACTTGGCTTCCTACAACTTCTGGAATGCAGCTATTATTCCTGTGAACCACCCCATGATGACCACCAACAAGTGATACATTGCACATTGAGGAGAGAGTTATACGGTGCATATGTCCCCGTTAGCTCTACAGGGCGTGCCATCCCAATTAATCAGAGGTAACCATTTTAAAATTGCGCCCTGTATCCTTACGCTTGCCTGAAGAGTCCTGTTGACGTCTGACGCCTGCGAAGCTTATGGGCCGCAATACAAGACTTGCAAGAAATATCCACCGGCTGATCAACAATGATGTTCACCCATCTGACTGCCAGTGCTGGACGAGTTAATCAGAGGAAGCAACACTTATCTCCACCAACTACTGAGAGTCCGTGAAACAGCAATCATGTCTCCCAACCTAAGATGGAGGAAGTTTGTGTACTTGCATGCACTACTATATCAACCCGAACCACATGCATACTTACCTGGCAACCCTCACCACCATTGCAACTGCATTGGTTTTTCATCACACCAATTGGATCACTGGTGCACTTTCGGCACCATCTGCGGCGATCACCAAGACATGTGCTCATACCTACCCATTACTGCCATGATTGGTGACAGCGCCGCAAGTATGGAGGCCACACAGAGTGCGACTTGGCTTCCTACAAGTTCTGGAATGCAGCTATTACTCCTGTGAACCACCCCATGATGACCACCAACTAGTGCTACTGCACATTGATGAGTGAGCCATACGAACATCTACACCTGTTGGCTCTACAGGGCATGCCACCCCAATTAATCAGAGGTAACCATCTTAAAATTGCGTCCCGTATTCTTACGCTTGCCCGAAGAGTCCTGTTGACGTCTGACGCCTGCGAAGCCTATGGGCCGCAATTAAAGGCTTGCAAGAAATATCCACCGGCTGATCAACAATGATGTTCACCCATCTGACTGCCGGTGCTGGACGAGTTAATCAGAGGAAGCAACACTTATCTCCACCAACTACTGAGAGTCCGTGAAACAGCAATCATGTCTCCCAACCTAAGATGGAGGAAGTTTGTGTACTTGCATGCACTACTATATCAACCCGAACCACATGCATACTTACCTGGCAACCCTCACCACCATTGCAGCTGCATTGGTTTTTCATCACACCAATTGGATCACTGGTGCACTTTCGGCACCATCTGCGGCGATCACCAAGACATGTGCTCATACCTACCCATTACTGCCATGATTGGTGACAGCGCCGCAAGTATGGAGGCCACACAGAGTGCGACTTGGCTTCCCACAACTTCTGGAATGCAGCTATTATTCCTGTGAACCACCCATGATGACCACCAACTAGTGCTACTGCACATTGAGGAGAGAGCTATACGAACGTCTACACCGTTGGCTCTACAGGGCATGCCACCCCAATAAATCAGAGGTAACCATCTTAAAATTGCGTCCCGTATCCTTACGCTTGTCCGAAGAGTCCTGTTGACGTCTGACGCCTGCGAAGCCTATGGGCCGCAATTAAAGGCTTGCAAGAAATATCCACCGGCTGATCAACAATGATGTTCACCCATCTGACTGCCAGTGCTGGACGAGTTAATCAGAGGAAGCAACACTTATCTCCACCAACTACTGAGAGTCCGTGAAACAGCAATCATGTCTCCCAACCTAAGATGGAGGAAGTTTGTGTACTTGCATGCACTACCATATCAACCCAAACCACATGCATACTTACCTGGCAACCCTTACCACCATTGCAACTGCATTGGTTTTTCATCACACCAATTGGATCACAGGTGCACTTGTGGCACCATCTGCGGCGATCACCAAGACATGTGCTCATACCTACCCATTACTGCCATGATTGGTGACAGCGCTGCAAGCATGGAGGCCACACAGAGTGCGACTTGGCTTCCTACAGCTTCTGGAATGCAGCTATTATTCCTGTGAACCACCCCATGATGACCACCAACAAGTGATACATTGCACATTGAGGAGAGAGTTATACGGTGCATATGTCCCCGTTAGCTCTACAGGGCGTGCCATCCCAATTAATCAGAGGTAACCACCTTAAAATTGCGACCCGTATCCTTACGCTTGCCCGAAGAGTCCTGTTGACGTCTGACGCCTGCGAAGCCTATGGGCAGCAATTAAAGGCTTGCAAGAAATGTCCACTGGCTGATCAATAACGATGCGCAACCATCTGACTGCCGGTGCTGGACGAGTTAATCAGAGGAAGCAACACTTATCTCCACCAACTACTGAGAGTCCGTGAAACAGCAATCATGTCTCCCAACCTAAGATGGAGGAAGTTTGTGTACTTGCATGCACTACTATATCAACCCGAACCACATGCATACTTACCTGGCAACCCTCACCACCATTGCAACTGCATTGGTTTTTCATCACACCAATTGGATCACTGGTGCACTTTCGGCACCATCTGCGGCGATCACCAAGACATGTGCTCATACCTACCCATTACTGCCATGATTGGTGACAGCGCCGCAAGTATGGAGGCCACACAGAGTGCGACTTGGCTTCCTACAACTTCTGGAATGCAGCTATTATTCCTGTGAACCACCCATGATGACCACCAACTAGTGCTACTGCACATTGAGGAGAGAGCTATACGAACGTCTACACCTGTTGGCTCTATAAGGCATGCCACCCCAATAAATCAGAGGTAAACATCTTAAAATTGCGTCCCGTATCCTTACGCTTGCCCGAAGAGTCCTGTTGACGTCTGACGCCTGCGAAGCCTATGGGCCGCAATTAAAGGCTTGCAAGAAATGTCCACTGGCCGATCAATAACGATGCGCAACCATCCGACTGCCGGTACCGGACAAGTTAATCAGAGGAAGCACCACTTATCTCCACCAACCACTGGGAGCCCTGCAAATCAGCAATTATGTCTCCCAATCCAAGATGGAAGAAGTTTGTGCACTTGCATGCACCACCAGGCCAACCCTAGTCACATGCATACTTACCTGGCAACCCTTACAACCATTGCAACTGCCTTGGTTCTCATCATACCAAACTGGTAAATGCCACAGGCCAGAGAGCCCCACTGCGTAGCGATCGTGGCTCTCTGTAATGTCTGAGGCTGATTATTACAATTGCACCTGAAGCTCCATATGCGGAGCAGACACTAATACACGGCACATACCTCACCGTTACTGCCATGATTGGTGCAAGTGCCGCAAGCAGGAGGCCATACAGCGTAGCGACTTGGTCTCCTGTAGCTTCTGGAATGCAGCTGCTACTCCTGAAAACCTTCATATGATGACCACCAACCAAATGCCACAATGCACTTAAGGAAGGAGCCACATGGACGGCCGTGCCCACTGGCCCCACAGGGTGTGCCACCCAGTTACTCAGAGGAAAGCATCTTAAAATTGCGACCCGTATCCTTACGCCTGTCCGAAGAGTCCTGTTGACATCTGACGCTCGCGAAGCCTATGGGCCGTAATAAGGTCTTGCAAACCAACCAGGACACCTTAACAGGGCCCCTTATCAACACCCTCATCTGGGACGCTGGATCTCCCCTGCAGTTGCAAGCGCCACATTCCACTTCGTGGTTTGAACCTTGCAGCTTAAGGGTCAAGGAATCGGGATCTTGCTAAGATCGGTCGAATGGCCTGCGACCCCTGGAAGGAAATAAACACCATTAATTCAACATCAAATACTAACACCCTCATTATTATTACAGATTAATTACTTAGAAATAAGTTCTTAATTTCACATAAAAAAAAAATGATGTTATTAATAGGAAAACAGTGCTATGGTTGCGCCCTGGCCTTGTTAGTAGTTTGTAAGCTAAAACGGCAATTGCCTTATCCCTACAGGTGCTAATTATTGTCAAGCGCCATCTTTGTAAACGTTAACAATTATTGTAAAGGCATCTAATTATGATGTAGAACACAATAAAGCAAGCTGCTCCCATTTTGACGGGCGCAGTCCTACTAGTGATAGCATCGACTACACAGACAGAAATTAAATTTAGTACAAATCAGTTCATGAACAATACCACAATGCAGTGGGAAAAAAATTTAAACCAATTTCGCATGGTTTAATAGTGTTTTTAACAAATTAAAATTCGTACGCGATGCCAATGAAAAATTTTCTTCGGTCGCCATCTTGCAAAAGCTCTCTCACGGAGTTCGCTATGCATATATGCACATTCTTAATCAATTAAATTAACAATAAATCATAAATTGTTTAAACAATGAGTAGGCTGCTCAAAATATTTACTAAAAATTTAAAAGAAAAATTAAAAAGAATAAACTGAAAGTATGGGAAACTTTTATTAATCTAAAACACATAAAACAAATTGGATAACCCTTAAAAAGATGGACCCCAAAGTAAAAAATAAAAGTGCATACGAGTGTTGTTAATTTATGTATTATTTAATGTTAGTGCTCATTTATATGTCAATATTGTTACATGTGTAGGGAGACTGTACATTGTTGCTCCCCCCCTCCTCCTATATAACGGGGCCAGACATCGGCCGCCTCATAATCAATCGGAGTGAAATTGACAAGTAATGTGAATCGCTAATTGGTTGCTAATTTGATAAATTAGCAACAAATGAAAGAACAAAATAAGAAAACCAGTGATCTCATTACATAACATGACATGAGCCAGCACATGTGCATATACACACATACATGCACACCAGTGCACCAACACTCATTGCCACTCTCAAAAGCTCCCCCAATAATACAGCTACTCGCGTAAAGTAAGAGTACTACTTGTTACCCAATCCACTCTCCCCCTTAAAATTTACCAAACCTCTCTTACACGCAACCAATTAAAACTGACCTAAGAGAGTGTGATAAAAAAAAAAAACAAAAAACTGACCCATACAAGAAAACTTTTAAAACCCATGATTTTACTAAAATATTAAAACAACAAATATAAATTTATAAATGCATTACATGACAAACAAATCAGCAGGAAAATATGTAAATAATAAATTGAAGAAATAAATTAAAACAATTACGTCAAATAACTACATGACACGTGGTCTACTACTGTACAGCAAAATAAAATTAATAAATAATTACGCCAATAATACTTGGAAAACTTGCAAAATAGGAAACCACGACAAACTACTATACATAACCTAAGCTGAAAACCTGAAAAAGAAAACAAAGCATGATAAATTACTAAATATAAATAAGCATTCCCAACACACAGAAATCTTGATTCCCCCTTACTATGCATAGCGCCACATTTCACCCTGTGATTTGAACCTAATGCAAGGTAGGGGTCCAGGATTACAAGATTCTGACTTAATACGGTCCAATGGCCAATTCAACTCCTGTACTGGAGAGCTAATCAGAGGAAGGAATACTTAACTCCACCAACACCTTGACCCCTGCAACGTAATGGCTAGGTCCCCTAGCCACAAGAAAAGAAACTCAAACCCCTGAATACAGTAACTGACCAATTACATCACCCACTATGGCTAATATGCAACATCTAGGCTGCCTTAATAATACACCCGTTACTCCACACAAGAAGCCTTCAATGGTCAATGCCACACGTAATATTGCCGCCGACACAGCATGAAATGATACAAAACACTAGGAACTACACGCTGATTACTTGCCCTGTGCAGCATTGGAAAGCAACCATTACTACTGTAAACAAACTTACGATGAACATCTACAGACTGCATTGCACTCTTAGGATAAGAATTATATCAACTCGTTTTCCAATGGCTGTACATGTGTGCGCCAATCCAGCTGATTCCTAATGAAACCTGTACTCCTCCGCCATACTGAAGAAATTAGTGGACACCCAGCTCTAGTGCTGCCTGCGTACAACATTCGAAACCTTGCCATACATATTAAGCCTGCAAATTTAAATACTCAATCTGCAACGACTGTAATCATACCAGATGCATTAAAACGAATCTATCCAATATCACCAATGTACTGAAACCAAGTATTTCCCTTGCAATGCACAGCGCTACATCCCGTCTAGGCGGCTTGAACCTTGCAGGGCTAAGGGATTATACCACTGAATTTCAGTTGATTAAACCGAGGAAACCATATTACTGTGACCTGACACAGAGATTGCAAAATATTCACCAGCTAATCACAGCGATGCTCATTCATCTGACTACTGACACTGGAAAATTACTCAGAGGAAGCAATACTCTACCCCACTAACACCACAGCTAAGAACCAACAAATAGGAACTCTAAAAATCTTACAAAAACAAACACCATGCAATTTTGGATTAGAAGACCCCTTTTGCAATTAAAACGCAAACTATAATACTGACACACCCTACTTGCCACCAATGAGTCCAAGTGATGCCCTACCTAAAACTCTGTGGAGAAGCTCAACCAACCGGAGTTGTGCCTGGTTGACTGAACAGACCTACGTGAGATGCATCCTCCTTGGACGCCGAAAGTCATTGTTACTCAAGCTGATCAAGCATTATTACATGCAAGTTCAAAAACCATAATATTAGCAAAAACTATGCAATTAAGACTAAAAGGCCTCTTCTAAAACAAAAATGCAAACTAGAACTCAGAGCAAACGAAAAAAAAAAGGAATATAGTAAATAAAACCAATAAAACCATATTACTATGATCTGCATACTGCGCTTGGCTGAAGAGTCTGACCGAAAACTGACGCTAGTGAGGCCCGTGGGCCTTACACACAGAGATTGCAAAGTACTCACCAGCTGACCACAGCAATGCCCAGGTGCACCTGTGACTCCATATGCGGCGTTCACCAAGACGTGGCTCATACCCTGCCATTGCTGCCATGATTGGTGACAGCGCCGCTTACATGGAAACCACACAGAGTAGCGACCTGGCATCCTGCAGCACTCCACAACACCTCTCCGTCAGGAGTTTGAAAACACTTTTAGCAACTTATTAATCTGAAACTACAAACCTGAAACATACTAAATTTTGTTTTCTACTCCAGTTAATCCGAGGGAATCATCTTATTGGGACCTGCATCCTTACGCCTGACTGAAGAGTCCTGTCGACGTCTGAAGCCTGCGAAGCTTGTGGGCCCTTACAGCAAACTGCGGCACAGTCGCCAGTTGGCCAGCGGTGGTTCACATCCAACCAACTGCTGGTACTGGGAAATTGATCAGAAGAAGTCACACTTATCCCCGCCAATATGCTGGGAACCCAGCGAAACAGCAACTGCGGTTCCCAACCTAAGATGGAGGAAGTTTTGTGCATTTGCAAGCACGACTATACCAACCCGAACCACATGCATACTCACCTGGCAACCCTCATCACCACCGCAACTGCACTGGTTTTCATCACACCAATTGGATCACTAGTGCACTTGTGGCACCATATGCGGCGATCACCAAGACATGTGCTCATACCTACCCATTACTGCCATGATTGGTGACAGCGCTGCAAGCATGGAGGCCACACAGAGTGCGACTTGGCTTCCTACAACTTCTGGAATGCAGCTATTATTCCTGTGAACCACCCATGATGACCACCAGCTAGTGCTACTACACATTGAGGAGAGAGCCATACGAACATCTACACCTGTTGGCTCTACAGGGCATGCCACCCCAATAAATCAGAGGTAACCATCTTAATAATTGCGACCCGTATCCTTACGCTTGCCTGAAGAGTCCTGTTGACGTCTGACGCCTGCGAAGCCTATGGGCCGCAACTAAAGGCTTGCAAGAAATGTCCACTGGCTGATCAATAACGATGCGCAACCATCTGACTGCCAGTGCTGGACGAGTTAATCAGAGGAAGCAACACTTATCTCCACCAACTACTGAGAGTCCGTGAAACAGCAATCATGTCTCCCAACCTAAGATGGAGGAAGTTTGTGTACTTGCATGCACTACTATATCAACCCGAACCACATGCATACTTACCTGGCAACCCTCACCACCATTGCAACTGCATTGGTTTTTCATCACACCAATTGGATCACTGGTGCACTTTCGGCACCATCTGCGGCGATCACCAAGACATGTGCTCATACCTACCCATTACTGCCATGATTGGTGACAGCGCTGCAAGTATGGAGGCCACACAGAGTGCGACTTGGCTTCCTACAACTTCTGGAATGCAGCTATTATTCCTGTGAACCACCCATGATGACCACCAACTAGTGCTACTGCACATTGAGGAGAGAGCTATACGAACGTCTACACCTGTTGGCTCTACAGGGCATGCCACCCCAATAAATCAGAGGTAACCATCTTAAAATTGCGTCCCGTATCCTTACGCTTGTCCGAAGAGTCCTGTTGACGTCTGACGCCTGCGAAGCCTATGGGCCGCAATTAAAGGCTTGCAAGAAATATCCACCGGCTGATCAACAATGATGTTCACCCATCTGACTGCCAGTGCTGGACGAGTTAATCAGAGGAAGCAACACTTATCTCCACCAACTACTGAGAGTCCGTGAAACAGCAATCATGTCTCCCAACCTAAGATGGAGGAAGTTTGTGTACTTGCATGCACTACCATATCAACCCAAACCACATGCATACTTACCTGGCAACCCTTACCACCATTGCAACTGCATTGGTTTTTCATCACACCAATTGGATCACAGGTGCACTTGTGGCACCATCTGCGGCGATCACCAAGACATGTGCTCATACCTACCCATTACTGCCATGATTGGTGACAGCGCTGCAAGCATGGAGGCCACACAGAGTGCGACTTGGCTTCCTACAACTTCTGGAATGCAGCTATTTTTCCTGTGAACCACCCCATGATGACCACCAACAAGTGATACATTGCACATTGAGGAGAGAGTTATACGGTGCATATGTCCCCGTTAGCTCTACAGGGCGTGCCATCCCAATTAATCAGAGGTAACCACCTTAAAATTGCGACCCGTATCCTTACGCTTGCCCGAAGAGTCCTGTTGACGTCTGACGCCTGCGAAGCCTATGGGCAGCAATTAAAGGCTTGCAAGAAATGTCCACTGGCTGATCAATAACGATGCGCAACCATCTGACTGCCGGTGCTGGACGAGTTAATCAGAGGAAGCAACACTTATCTCCACCAACTACTGAGAGTCCGTGAAACAGCAATCATGTCTCCCAACCTAAGATGGAGGAAGTTTGTGTACTTGCATGCACTACTATATCAACCCGAACCACATGCATACTTACCTGGCAACCCTCACCACCATTGCAACTGCATTGGTTTTTCATCACACCAATTGGATCACTGGTGCACTTTCGGCACCATCTGCGGCGATCACCAAGACATGTGCTCATACCTACCCATTACTGCCATGATTGGTGACAGCGCCGCAAGTATGGAGGCCACACAGAGTGCGACTTGGCTTCCTACAACTTCTGGAATGCAGCTATTTTTCCTGTGAACCACCCCATGATGACCACCAACAAGTGATACATTGCACATTGAGGAGAGAGTTATACGGTGCATATGTCCCCGTTAGCTCTACAGGGCGTGCCATCCCAATTAATCAGAGGTAACCACCTTAAAATTGCGACCCGTATCCTTACGCTTGCCCGAAGAGTCCTGTTGACGTCTGACGCCTGCGAAGCCTATGGGCCGCAATTAAAGGCTTGCAAGAAATGTCCACTGGCCGATCAATAACGATGCGCAACCATCCGACTGCCGGTACCGGACAAGTTAATCAGAGGAAGCACCACTTATCTCCACCAACCACTGGGAGCCCTGCAAATCAG
The DNA here is from genome assembly GCF_030179895.1 of Drosophila kikkawai. Classification (NCBI taxonomy): domain Eukaryota; kingdom Metazoa; phylum Arthropoda; class Insecta; order Diptera; family Drosophilidae; genus Drosophila; species Drosophila kikkawai. The sequence continues at coordinate 103,886 of NW_027222512.1, read as the reverse complement.
CAATTATGTCTCCCAATCCAAGATGGAGGAAGTTTGTGCACTTGCATGCACCACCAGGCCAACCCTAGTCACATGCATACTTACCTGGCAACCCTTACAACCATTGCAACTGCCTTGGTTCTCATCATACCAAACTGGTAAATGCCACAGGCCAGAGAGCCCCACTGCGTAGCGATCGTGGCTCTCTGTAATGTCTGAGGCTGATTATTACAATTGCACCTGAAGCTCCATATGCGGAGCAGACACTAATACACGGCACATACCTCACCGTTACTGCCATGATTGGTGCAAGTGCCGCAAGCAGGAGGCCATACAGCGTAGCGACTTGGTCTCCTGTAGCTTCTGGAATGCAGCTGCTACTCCTGAAAACCTTCATATGATGACCACCAACCAAATGCCACAATGCACTTAAGGAAGGAGCCACATGGACGGCCGTGCCCACTGGCCCCACAGGGTGTGCCACCCAGTTACTCAGAGGAAAGCATCTTAAAATTGCGACCCGTATCCTTACGCCTGTCCGAAGAGTCCTGTTGACATCTGACGCTCGCGAAGCCTATGGGCCGTAATAAGGTCTTGCAAACCAACCAGGACACCTTAACAGGGCCCCTTATCAACACCCTCATCTGGGACGCTGGATCTCCCCTGCAGTTGCAAGCGCCACATTCCACTTCGTGGTTTGAACCTTGCAGCTTAAGGGTCAAGGAATCGGGATCTTGCTAAGATCGGTCGAATGGCCTGCGACCCCTGGAAGGAAATAAACACCATTAATTCAACATCAAATACTAACACCCTCATTATTATTACAGATTAATTACTTAGAAATAAGTTCTTAATTTCACATAAAAAAAATGATGTTATTAATAGGAAAACAGTGCTATGGTTGCGCCCTGGCCTTGTTAGTAGTTTGTAAGCTAAAACGGCAATTGCCTTATCCCTACAGGTGCTAATTATTGTCAAGCGCCATCTTTGTAAACGTTAACAATTATTGTAAAGGCATCTAATTATGATGTAGAACACAATAAAGCAAGCTGCTCCCATTTTGACGGGCGCAGTCCTACTAGTGATAGCATCGACTACACAGACAGAAGGGGGCGTGCCATCCCAATTAATCAGAGGTAACCATCTTAAAATTGCGACCCGTATCCTTACGCTTGCCCGAAGAGTCCTGTTGACGTCTGACGCCTGCGAAGCCTATGGGCAGCAATTAAAGGCTTGCAAGAAATGTCCACTGGCTGATCAATAACGATGCGCAACCATCTGACTGCCGGTGCTGGACGAGTTAATCAGAGGAAGCAACACTTATCTCCACCAACTACTGAGAGTCCGTGAAACAGCAATCATGTCTCCCAACCTAAGATGGAGGAAGTTTGTGTACTTGCATGCACTACTATATCAACCCGAACCACATGCATACTTACCTGGCAACCCTCACCACCATTGCAACTGCATTGGTTTTTCATCGCACCAATTGGATCACTGGTGCACTTTCGGCACCATCTGCGGCGATCACCAAGACATGTGCTCATACCTACCCATTACTGCCATGATTGGTGACAGCGCTGCAAGTATGGAGGCCACACAGAGTGCGACTTGGCTTCCTACAACTTCTGGAATGCAGCTATTATTCCTGTGAACCACCCCATGATGACCACCAACTAGTGCTACTGCACATTGATGAGAGAGCCATACGAACATCTACACCTGTTGGCTCTACAGGGCATGCCACCCCAATAAATCAGAGGTAAACATCTTAAAATTGCGTCCCGTATCCTTACGCTTGTCCGAAGAGTCCTGTTGACGTCTGACGCCTGCGAAGCCTATGGGCCGCAATTAAAGGCTTGCAAGAAATGTCCACTGGCTGATCAATAATGATGCGCAAACATCCGACTGCCGGTACTGGACGAGTTAATCAGAGGAAGCAACACTTATCCCCACCAACCACTGGGAGCCCCGCGTAACAGCAATTATGTCTCCCAATCCAAGATGGAGGAAGTTTGTGCACTTGCATGCACTACCAGGCCAACCTTAGTCACATGCATACTTACCTGGCAACCCTTACAACCATTGCAACTGCCTTGGTTCTCATCATACCAAACTGGTAAATGCCACAGGCCAGAGAGCCCCACTGCATAGCGATCGTGGCTCTCTGTAATGTCTGAGGCTGATTACTACAATTGCACCTGAAGCTCCATATGCGGAGCAGACACTAATACACGGCACATACCTCACCGTCACTGCCATGATTGGTGCAAGCGCCGCAAGCAGGAGGCCATACAGCGTAGCGACTTGGTCTCCTGTAACTTCTGGAATGCAGCCGCTACTCCTGAAAACCTACATATGATGACCACCAACCAAACGCCACATTGCACTTAAGGAAAGAGCCACATGGACGGCTGTGCCCACTGGCTCCACAGGGTGTGCCACCCAGTTATTCAGAGGAAATCATCTTAAAATTGCGACCCGTATCCTTACGCCTGTCCGACGAGTCCTGTTGACATCTGACGCTCGCGAAGCCTATGGGCCGTAATAAGGTCTTGCAAACCAACCAGGACACCTTAACAGGGCCCCTTATCAACACCCTCATCTGGGACGCTGGATTTCCCCCTACAGTTGCAAGCGCCACATTCCACTTCGTGGTTTGAACCTTGCAGCTGAAGGGTCAAGGAAGCGGGATCTTGCTAAGATCGGTCGAATGGCCAACGACTCCTGGAAGGAAACTAAACACCATTAATCAACATCAAATACTAACACCCTCATTATTATTACAGATTAATTACTTAGAAATAAGTTCTTAATTTCACATAAAAAAATGATGTTATTAATAGGAAAACAGTGCTACGGTTGCGCCCTGGCCCTGTTAGTAGTTTGTAAGTTAAAACGGCAATTGCCTTATCTCTACATGTGCTAATTATTGTGAAGCGCCATCTTTGTAACGTTAACAATTATTGTAAAGGCATCTAATTATGATGTAGAACACAATAAAGCAAGCTGCTCCCATATTGACGGGCGCAGTCCTACTAGTGATAGCATCGACTACACAGACAGAAAAAAAAAAAAAAAGCTCCGTGAATTAAATTCGATTTCGAGTTAAATATTAATGGAAAAAATGGAAATTTAGTACAAATCAGTTCATGAACAATACCACAATGCAGTGATAATAAATTTAAACCAATTTCGTATGGTTTAATAGTGATTTTTAACAAATTAAAATTCGTACGCGAGGCCAATGAAAAATTTTCTTCAATCGCCATCTTGAAAAAGCTCTTTGTAGAGTTCGCTATGCATATATGCACATTTTTAATCAAATAAACTAATAATTAATCATGAATAGATTAAACAATGAGTAGGCTGCAAACAACATTAACTAAAATTAAAAAGAAAATTAAAAAGAATAACTAAATATGTGAAAAACCTTTATCAACCTAAAACACACAAAGTAAACTGGATAACCCTTGAAAAGGTGGACCCCAAAGTTAATACATTAAAGTGCATATGAGTGTTGTTAATTTATGTTATTAAATTATTAAATGTTAGTGCTCATCTATATGTCAATTTTGTTACATGTGTAGGGAGACTCCATATAGTGTTGCTCCCCCCTCCCTCTATTTGGCGGGGCCAGACATCGGCAACCATATAACCAAAACGAGCGAAATTGGCAAGTAATGTAAATCGCTAATTGATTGCTAATTAGATAAATTAGCAACAAATGAAAGAACAAAATAAGAAAATCAGCGATCTCATTACATAATATTACATGAGCTTTGCACACGTGCATATACATACACACATACATGCACACCAGTGCACCAACACTCATCTTCACTCTCAAAAGCTCCCCAATATTACAGCTATTCGCCTAAAGTAAGAGCATTACTCATCACCCAATCCACTCTCTCCCTTAAAATAAACTAAACCTCTCTTACACATAACCAATGCAAACCAACTTAAGACAGTGTGCAAAAACTGATCTTTATAAGGAGAACCTCTAAAACCCATGCCCCTCATCCCATGCAAAACCAATAATTAAATAATAACAATGGAAAACGATGACGGGAAAACCCCTACTCAGAAGAATGTTACTCCCCCTATAAACTCTAACCGAAAAGAATCCTCCAACCCACAAGCCATGGGTAGGAAAACTACAAAAAGCAACACTATTAGTAAGAAGATATACAAACCAGGCATATTCCCTGCCTACAATAAATACAACAAACAACACAAAGCAGCTACCAAAAACAAAAACGTGGCAACGAGAAAACGCACCTGGAATACTGGTACAGGTATTTTAAGAAACGAAGAGGGGACTCAGTCAACAAAGACGGTTGCAATGAAGGCCCAACTTACAAATACAAACAAAATAGCATTCCCGATAAAAAATAACAATATCCCCCCAATACACATTACTAAAAACACGAATGTTCAAATCCTCATAAATAAATTAAACGAGTTAAAAAGCGGTAAATACAAAAACAATTACTTGCTTGACAGTGCTAAAAATGGGAGAACAAAAATTAACTGCAATGATACCCAAGCATACAGAGAGATCATACAATGCCTCAAAAACTCTGATATCAGTCACTATACCCATCAGCCGAAAACTGAACGAGGACAACGAATGATTATCAGGGACCTGCACCACGAAACTCCCTGTAACCAAATTATAAAAGAATTATTAAACTTAGGATTCAAAGCTAAACGTGTCAGTAATCTTAAGAACTCTAAAACACACCAACCTATGAACTTATTTGAAATTATAATCGAACCCACCCCTGGCGGCCAAAATGACAAAATTTATGAAATTAACGTTATTAATAATCAAAAGATTAAAATTGAAAAACAAACAAAAAGGACACAGGTCCTCCAATGCCATAGGTGTCAAGCCTTTGGTCACTCAAAAAACTACTGTCATAATCCATATGTGTGTGTCAAATGCTCAGAAAACCACCCTACAAAAAACTGCCCGCAGAAGAGAGTAGAATTCCCTATATGTGCAAACTGCAAGGGATTGCATGTTGCCAGCTACAAAGGATGTGCAGCCTATAAACAGGAAATAAAAAAGAAAACAATTTACTATAAAAAGTTAGCACCCCTGCAAGAAGCCGAGCCACTTACAGAACAGCTAGACGAAACCACCTCTAGTAATGCACTTTTCTTTTGGGACAAAAAAGGTAACCCCATTTCATACAAGGAATGGATTAATGAGAGAAACAGTAATAAACTTAAAACTAATTCTCATGAAACTCAAAATAACAACCACGATGATAAACTTAACAAAATACAAAACACTATGCAAAGCAACCTAACTGCAATATTCACACTTATAACAAAAATGGATTTGCTTATAGACTGCGTAAAACAAATACTTGAACTCAAAAAAGAAAATATATAATGATATCCGACATCGTCAACTAATAAAACAAGCCCAATAATCCCTATGTTAAATATATCCTAGAAATAAAAAAAAAAAAAAAAAAATAATTGCTAAATACTAATAAAAAGAAAGTAAAACATAATAAATTACTAAATATAAATAAGCACTCCCAACACACAGAAATCTTGATTCCCCCCTTACTATGCGTAGCGCCACATTTCACTCAGTGATTTGAACCTAATGCAAAGTAGGGGTCCAGGATTACAAGATTCTGACGTCCAGTGGCCAATTCAACCCCTGTACTGGATAGCTAATCAGAGGAAGAAATACTAAACTCCACCAACACCTGGACCCCTGCGGCGTAATGGCCAGGCATCCTAGCCGCGAGAAAAGAAACCTGAACCCCCAAACGCGGTAACTGACCAATTACATCACCCACTATGGCTAATATGCAACGTCTAGGTTGCCTTAATAATACACCTGTTACTCCACACAAGAAGCCATCACCGGTCAAGCCACACATAACACTGCCGCCAACACAGCTTGAAATGATACAAAAACACCGGGAATTACATGCTGATTACTTGCCCTGTACGGCACTTGAAAACAATCATTACTACTATAAACAAATTTATGATGACCACCTATAGACTGCTTTGCACTCTTAGGATAGAAATTACACCAACTCGTTTCCAATGGCTATACATGAGCGCGCCAATCCAGCTAATTCCCAATGAAATGTATAAACCATAACCTGCACTCTTCCGCCATGCTGAAGAGACTAGTGTACACTCAGCTCTAATGCTGCCTGCGTAAAACACCGGAAACTCTGCTACGCATGTTAAGCCTGCAAACATAAATATTCAATTTGCAACGATTATAATCAGGCCAGACGTATTAAAACTAATCCATCCAACATCACCAAAGTACTGAAACTGAGTTCTTCCCTTGCAATGCATAGCGCTACATCCCGCCTTCGGCAGCTTGAACCTTGCAATGATAAGGGACTTTCACAGAGACTACAAAATACTCACCAGCCGACCACATCAATGCTCAGGTGCACCTGTGACCCCATATGCGGCGTACACCAAGACATGGCTCATACCTTACCGCTACTGCCATGATTGATGACAGCGCCGCTTACATGGATAACCACACAGAGTAGCGACCTGGCATCCTGTAGCACTCCACAACACCTCTCCATCAGGAGTTAGAAAACACTTTAGCAACTTACTAATCTGAAACTACAAACCTGAAACACACTAAATTTTGTTTTCTACTCCAGTTAATCCGAGGGAATCATCTTATTGGGACCTGCATCCTTACGCCTGACTGAAGAGTCCTGTTGACGTCTGAAGCTTGCGAAGCTTGCGGGCCATTACAGCAAATTGCGTCACACTTGCTAGTTGACCAGCGGTGGTTCACATCCAACCAACTGCCGATACTGGGAAATCAATCAGAAGAAGTTACACTTATCCCCACCAATCTCCTGGGAACCCAGCGAAACAGCAATTGCGTCTCCCAACCTAAGATGGAGGAAGTTTTGTGCACTTGCATGCACTACCATATCAACCCGAACCACATGCATACTTACCTGGCAACCCTCACCACCATTGCAACTGCATTGGTTTTCATTACACCAATTGGATCACTGGTGCACTTTTGGCACCATCTGCGGCGATCACCAAGACATGTGCTCATACCTACCCATTACTGCCATGATTGGTGACAGCGCTGCAAGCATGGAGGCCACACAGAGTGCGACTTGGCTTCCTACAACCTCTGGAATGCAGCTATTATTCCTGTGAACCACCCATGATGACTACCAACTAGTGCTACTGCACATTGAGGAGAGAGCCATACGAACATCTACACCTGTTGGCTCTACAGGGCAGGCCATCCCAACTAACCAGAGGTAACCATCTTAAAATTGCGTCCTGTATCCTTACGCTTGCCCGAAGAGTCCTGTTGACGTCTGACGCCTGCGAAGCTTATGGGCCACAATATAAGACTTGCAAGAAATACCCACCGGCTGACCAACAATGATGCTCACCCATCTGACTGCCGATGCTGGACGAGTTAATCAGAGGAAGAAACACTTATCTCCACCAACTACTGAGAGTCCGTGAAACAGCAATCATGTCTCCCAACCTAAGATGGAGGAAGTTTGTGTACTTGCATGCACTACCATATAAACCCGAACCACATGCATACCTACCTGGCAACCCTCACCACCATTGCAACTGCATTGGTTTTCATCACACCAATTGGATCACTGGCGCACTTTTGGCACCATCTGCGGCGATCACCAAGACACGTGCTCATACCTACCCATTACTGCCATGATTGGTGACAGCGCCGCAAACATGGAGGCCACACAGAGTGCGACTTGGCTTCCTACAACTTCTGGAATGCAGCTATTATTCCTGTGAACCACTCCATGATGACCACCAACTAGTGCTACCGCACATCGAGGAGAGAGTCATACGTTGTATTTGTATTCGTTGGCTCTATAGGGCGTGCCATCCCAACTAATCAGAGGTAACCATCTTAAAATTGCGTCCTGTATCCTTACGCTTGCCCGAAGAGTCCTGTTGACGTCTGACGCCTGCGAAGCTTATGGGCCGCAATATAAGGCTTGCAAGAATTGTCCACTGGCTGACCAATAACGATGCGCAACCATCCGACTGCCGATGCTGGACGAGTTAATCAGAGGAAGCAGCACTTATCTCCGCCAACTACTGGGAGTCCGTGAAACAGCAATCATGTCTCCCAACCTAAGATGGAGGAAATTTGTGCACTTGCATGCACCACCATATCAACCCGAACCACATGCATACTTACCTGGCAACCCTCACCACCATTGCAACTGCATTGGTTTTCATTACACCAATTGGAACACTGGTGCACTTTTGGCACCATCTGCGGCGATCACCAAGACATGTGCTCATACCTAACCATTACTGCCATGATTGGTGATAACGCTGCAATGCATGGAGGCCACACAGAGTGCGACTTGGCTTCCTAAAACTTCTGGAATGCAGCTATTATTCCTGTGAACCACCCATGATGACCACCAACTAGTGCTACTGCACATTGATCAGAGAGCCATACGAACATCTACACCTGTTGGCTCTACAGGGCATGCCACCCCAATTAATCAGAGGTAACCATCTTAAAATTGCGTCCCGTATCCTTACGCTTGCCCGAAGAGTCCTGTTGACGTCTGACGCCTGCGAAGCTTATGGGCCGCAATTAAAGGCTTGCAAGAAATGTCCACTGGCTGATCAATAACGATGCGCAACCATCCGACTGCCGGTGCTGGACGAGTTAATCAGAGGAAGAAACACTTATCTCCACCAACTACTGAGAGTCCATGAAACAGCAGTCATGTCTCCCAACCTAAGATGGAGGAAGCTTGTGCACTTGCATACACTACACTACCATATCAACCCGAACCACATGCATACTTACTTGGCAACCCTCACCACCATTGCAATCTGCATTGGTTCTCATCACACCAATTGGATCACTGGTGCATTTTTGGCACCATCTGCGGCGATCACCAAGACATGTGCTCATACCTACCCATTACTGCCATGATTGGTGACAGCGCTGCAAGCATGGAGGCCACACAGAGTGCGACTTGGCTTCCTACAACTTCTGGAATGCAGCTATTATTCCTGTGAACCACCCATGATGACCACCAACCAGTGATACCACACATCGAGGAGAGAGTCATACGCTGTATTGTACCCGTTGGCTCTACAGGGCGTGCCATCCCAACTAATCAGAGGTAACCATCTTAAAATTGCGCCCTGTATCCTTACGCTTGCCTGAAGAGTCCTGTTGACGTCTGACGCCTGCGAAGCTTATGGGCCGCAATACAAGACTTGCAAGAAATATCCACCGGCTGATCAACAATGATGTTCACCCATCTGACTGCCGGTGCTGGACGAGTTAATCAGAGGAAGCAACACTTATCTCCACCAACTATTGAGAGTCCGTGAAACAGCAATCATGTCTCCCAACCTAAGATGGAGGAAGTTTGTGTACTTGCATGCACTACCATATCAACCCAAACCGCATGCATACTTACCTGGCAACCCTTACCACCATTGCAACTGCATTGGTTTTCATCACACCAATTGGATCACAGGTGCACTTGTGGCACCATCTGCGGCGATCACCAAGACATGTGCTCATACCCACCCATTACTGCCATGATTGGTGACAGCGCTGCAAGTATGGAGGCCACACAGAGTGCGACTTGGCTTCCTACAACTTCTGGAATGCAGCTATTATTCCTGTGAACCACCCCATGATGACCACCAACTAGTGCTACTGCACATTGATGAGAGAGCCATACGAACATCTACACCTGTTGGCTCTACAGGGCATGCCACCCCAATAAATCAGAGGTAAACATCTTAAAATTGCGTCCCGTATCCTTACGCTAGTCCGAAGAGTCCTGTTGACGTCTGACGCCTGCGAAGCCTATGGGCCGCAATTAAAGGCTTGCAAGAAATGTCCACTGGCTGATCAATAATGATGCGCAAACATCCGACTGCCGGTACTGGACGAGTTAATCAGAGGAAGCAACACTTATCTCCACCAACCACTGGGAGCCCCGCGTAACAGCAATTATGTCTCCCAATCCAAGATGGAGGAAATTTGTGCACTTGCATGCACCACCATATCAACCCGAACCACATGCATACTTACCTGGCAACCCTCACCACCATTGCAACTGCATTGGTTTTCATCACACCAATTGGATCACTGGCGCACTTTTGGCACCATCTGCGGCGATCACCAAGACATGTGCTCATACCTACCCATTACTGCCATGATTGGTGACAGCGCTGCAAGCATGGAGGCCACACAGAGTGCGACTTGGCTTCCTACAACTTCTGGAATGCAGCTATTATTCCTGTGAACCACCCCATGATGACCACCAACAAGTGATACATTGCACATTGAGGAGAGAGTTATACGGTGCATATGTACCCGTTAGCTCTACAGGGCGTGCCATCCCAATTAATCAGAGGTAACCATCTTAAAATTGCGACCCGTATCCTTACGCTTGCCCGAAGAGTCCTGTTGACGTCTGACGCCTGCGAAGCCTATGGGCAGCAATTAAAGGCTTGCAAGAAATGTCCACTGGCTGATCAACAATGATGTTCACCCATCTGACTGCCGGTGCTGGATGAGTTAATCAGAGGAAGCAGCACTTATCTCCGCCAACTACTGGGAGTCCGTGAAACAGCAATCATGTCTCCCAACCTAAGATGGAGGAAGTTTGTGCACTTACATGCACTACCATATCAACCCGAACCACATGCATACTTACCTGGCAACCCTCACCACCATTGCAACTGCATTGGTTTTCATCACACCAATTGGATCACTGGTGCACTTTTGGCACCATCTGCGGCGATCATCAAGACATGTGCTCATACCTACCCATTACTGCCATGATTGGTGACAGCGCCGCAAGTATGGAGGCCACACAGAGTGCGACTTGGCTTCCTGCAACTTCTGGAATGCAACTATTATTCCTGTGAACCACTCCATGATGACCACCAACTAGTGCCACTGCACATTGAGGAAAGAGTCATACGTTGTATTTGTACCCGTTGGCTCTACAGGGCATGCCACCCCAATAAATCAGAGGTAAACATCTTAAAATTGCGTCCCGTATCCTTACGCTTGTCCGAAGAGTCCTGTTGACGTCTGACGCCTGCGAAGCTTATGGGCCGCAATATAAGACTTGCAAGAAATGTCCACCGGCTGATCAACAATGATGTTCACCCATCTGACTGCCGGTGCTGGACGAGTTAATCAGAGGAAGCAGCACTTATCTCTGCCAACTACTGAGAGTCCGTGAAACAGCAATCATGTCTCCCAACCTAAGATGGAGGAAATTTGTGCACTTGCATGCACTACCATATCAACCCGAACCACATGCATACTTACCTGGCAACCCTCACCACCATTGCAACTGCATTAGTTCTTCATCACACCAATTTGGATCACTGGTGCACTTTTGGCACCACCTGCGGCGACTCACCAAGACATGTGCTCATACCTACCCATTACTGCCATGATTGGTGAAAACGCTGCAAGCATGGAGGCCACACAGAGTGCGACTTGGCTTCCTACAACTTCTGGAATGCAGCTATTATTCCTGTGAACCACTCCATGATGACCACCAACTAGTGCTACTGCACATTTAGGAGAGAGCCATATGAACACCTGCGCCCGTTGGCTCTACAGGGCATGCCACCCCAATAAATCAGAGGTAAACATCTTAAAATTGCGCCCCGTATTCTTACGCTTGTCCGAAGAGTCCTGTTGACGTCTGACGCCTGCGAAGCCTATGGGCCGCAATTAAAGGCTTGCAAGAAATGTCCACTGGCTGATCAATAACGACGCGAAACCATCCGACTGCCGGTACTGGACGAGTTAATCAGAGGAAGCAACACTTATCTCCACCAACCACTGGGAGCCCCGCGTAACAGCAATTATGTCTCCCAATCCAAGATGGAGGAAGTTTGTGCACTTGCATGCACTACCAGGCCAACCTTAGTCACATGCATACTTACCTGGCAACCCCTACAACCATTGCAACTGCCTTGGTTCTCATCATACCAAACTGGTAAATGCCACAGGCCAGAGAGCCCCACTGCGTATGCGACCGTGGCTCTCTGTAATGTCTGAGGCTGATTATTACAATTGCACCTGAAGCTCCATATGCGGAGCAGACACTAATACACGGCACATACCTCACCGTTACTGCCATGATTGGTGCAAGCGCCGCAAGCAGGAGGCCATACAGCGTAGCGACTTGGTCTCCTGTAGCTTCTGGAATGCAGCCGCTACTCCTGAAAACCTCCATATGATGACCACCAACCAAATGCCACATTGCACTTAAGGAAGGAGCCACATGGACGGCTGTGCCCACTGGCTCCACAGGGTGTGCCACCCAGTTATTCAGAGGAAAGCATCTTAAAATTGCGACCCGTATCCTTACGCCTGTCCGACGAGTCCTGTTGACATCTGACGCTCGCGAAGCCTATGGGCCGTAATAAGGTCTTTGCAAACCAACCAGGACACCTTAACAGGGCCCCTTATCAACACCCTCATCTGGGACGCTGGATCTCCTCTACAATTGCAAGCGCCACATTCCACTTCGTGGTTTGAACCTTGCAGCTGAAGGGTCAAGGAAGCGGGATCTTGCTAAGATCGGTCGAATGGCCAACGACTCCTGGAAGGAAACTAAACACCATTAATCAACATCAAATACTAACACCTTCATTATTATTACAGATTAATTGCTTAGAAATAAGCTCTTAATTTCACATAAAAAAAAAATGATGTTATTAATAGGAAAACAGTGCTACGGTTGCGCCCTGGCCTTGTTAGTAGTTTGTAAGTTAAAACGGCAATTGCCTTATCTCTACATGTGCTAATTATTGTAAAGCGCCATCTTTGTAACGTTAACAATTATTGTAAAGGCATCTAATTATGATGTAGAACACAATAAAGCAAGCTGCTCCCATTTTGACGGGCGCAGTCCTACTAGTGATAGCATCGACTACACAGACAGAAAAAAAAAAAAAGAAGTTAAATAATAATGGAAAAAATTTAAATTTAGTACAAATCAGTTCATGAACAATACCACAATGCAGTGGGAAAAAAAATTTAAACCAATTTCGCATGGTTTAATAGTGTTTTTAACAAATTAAAATTCGTACGCGATGCCAATGAAAAATTTTCTTCGGTCGCCATCTTGCAAAAGCTCTCTCACGGAGTTCGCTATGCATATATGCACATTCTTAATCAATTAAATTAACAATAAATCATAAATTGTTTAAACAATGAGTAGGCTGCTCAAAATATTTACTAAAAATTTAAAAGAAAAATTAAAAAGAATAAACTGAAAGTATGGGAAACTTTTATTAATCTAAAACACATAAAACAAATTGGATAACCCTTAAAAAGATGGACCCCAAAGTAAAAAATAAAAGTGCATATGAGTGTTGTTAATTTATGTATTATTTAATGTTAGTGCTCATTTATATGTCAATATTGTTACATGTGTAGGGAGACTGTACATTGTTGCTCCCCCCCTCCTCCTATATAACGGGGCCAGACATCGGCCGCCTCATAATCAATCGGAGTGAAATTGACAAGTAATGTGAATCGCTAATTGGTTGCTAATTTGATAAATTAGCAACAAATGAAAGAACAAAATAAGAAAACCAGTGATCTCATTACATAACATGACATGAGCCAGCACATGTGCATATACACACATACATACACACCAGTGCACCAACACTCATTGCCACTCTCAAAAGCTCCCCCAATAATACAGCTACTCGCGTAAAGTAAGAGTACTACTTGTTACCCAATCCACTCTCTCCCTTAAAATTTACCAAACCTCTCTTACACGCAACCAATTAAAACTGACCTAAGAGAGTGTGATAAAAAAAAAACAAAAAACTGACCCATACAAGAAAACTTTTAAAACCCATGATTTTACTAAAATATTAAAACAACAAATATAAATTTATAAATGCATTACATGACAAACAAATCAGCAGGAAAATATGTAAATAATAAATTGAAGAAATAAATTAAAACAATTACGTCAAATAACTACATGACACGTGGTCTACTACTGTACAGCAAAATAAAATTAATAAATAATTACGCCAATAATACTTGGAAAACTTGCAAAATAGGAAACCACGACAAACTAATGTACATAACCTAAGCTGAAAACCTGAAAAAGAAAACAAAGCATGATAAATTACTAAAGATAAATAAGCATTTCCAACACACAGAAATCTTGATTCCCCCCTTACTATGCGTAGCGCCACATTTCACCCTGTGATTTGAACCTAATGCAAGGTAGGGGTCCAGGATTACAAGATTCTGACTTAATACGGTCCAATGGCCAATTCAACTCCTGTACTGGAGAGCTAATCAGAGGAAGGAATACTTAACTCCACCAACACCTTGACCCCTGCAACGTAATGGCTAGGTCCCCTAGCCACAAGAAAAGAAACTCAAACCCCTGAATACAGTAACTGACCAATTACATCACCCACTATGGCTAATATGCAACATCTAGGCTGCCTTAATAATACACCCGTTACTCCACACAAGAAGCCTTCAATGGTCAATGCCACACGTAATATTGCCGCCGACACAGCATGAAATGATACAAAACACTAGGAACTACACGCTGATTACTTGCCCTGTGCAGCATTGGAAAGCAACCATTACTACTGTAAACAAACTTACGATGAACATCTACAGACTGCATTGCACTCTTAGGATAAGAATTATATCAACTCGTTTTCCAATGGCTGTACATGTGTGCGCCAATCCAGCTGATTCCTAATGAAACCTGTACTCCTCCGCCATACTGAAGAAATTAGTGGACACCCAGCTCTAGTGCTGCCTGCGTACAACATTCGAAACCTTGCCATACATATTAAGCCTGCAAATTTAAATACTCAATCTGCAACGACTGTAATCATACCAGATGCATTAAAACGAATCTATCCAATATCACCAATGTACTGAAACCAAGTATTTCCCTTGCAATGCACAGCGCTACATCCCGTCTAGGCGGCTTGAACCTTGCAGGGCTAAGGGATTATACCACTGAATTTCAGTTGATTAAACCGAGGAAACCATATTACTGTGACCTGACACAGAGATTGCAAAATATTCACCAGCTAATCACAGCGATGCTCATTCATCTGACTACTGACACTGGAAAATTACTCAGAGGAAGCAATACTCTACCCCACTAACACCACAGCTAAGAACCAACAAATAGGAACTCTAAAAATCTTACAAAAACAAACACCATGCAATTTTGGATTAGAAGACCCCTTTTGCAATTAAAACGCAAACTATAATACTGACACACCCTACTTGCCACCAATGAGTCCAAGTGATGCCCTACCTAAAACTCTGTGGAGAAGCTCAACCAACCGGAGTTGTGCCTGGTTGACTGAACAGACCTACGTGAGATGCATCCTCCTTGGACGCCGAAAGTCATTGTTACTCAAGCTGATCAAGCATTATTACATGCAAGTTCAAAAACCATAATATTAGCAAAAACTATGCAATTAAGACTAAAAGGCCTCTTCTAAAACAAAAATGCAAACTAGAACTCAGAGCAAACGAAAAAAAAAGGAATATAGTAAATAAAACCAATAAAACCATATTACTATGATCTGCATACTGCGCTTGGCTGAAGAGTCTGACCGAAAACTGACGCTAGTGAGGCCCGTGGGCCTTACACACAGAGATTGCAAAGTACTCACCAGCTGACCACAGCAATGCCCAGGTGCACCTGTGACTCCATATGCGGCGTTCACCAAGACGTGGCTCATACCCTGCCATTGCTGCCATGATTGGTGACAGCGCCGCTTACATGGAAACCACACAGAGTAGCGACCTGGCATCCTGCAGCACTCCACAACACCTCTCCGTCAGGAGATTGAAAACACTTTTAGCAACTTACTAATCTGAAACTACAAACCTGAAACATACTAAATTTTGTTTTCTACTCCAGTTAATCCGAGGGAATCATCTTATTGGGACCTGCATCCTTACGCCTGACTGAAGAGTCCTGTCGACGTCTGAAGCCTGCGAAGCTTGTGGGCCCTTACAGCAAATTGCGGCACATTCGCCAGTTGACCAGCGGTGGTTCACATCCAACCAACTGCCGTTACTGGGAAATTAATCAGAAGAAGTCACACTTATCCCCGCCAATATGCTGGGAACCCAGCGAAACAGCAACTGCGTCTCCCAATCTAAGATGGAGGAAGTATTGTGCATTTGCAAGCACGATTATACCAACCCGAACTACATACATACTCACCTGGCAACCCTCATCACCATTGCAACTGCATTGGTCTTCATCACACCAAATGGATCACTAGTGCACTTGTGGCACCATCTGCGGCGATCACCAAGACATGTGCTCATACCTACCCATTACTGCCATGATTGGTGACAGCGCTGCAAGCATGGAGACCACACAAAGCGCGACTTAGCTTCCTGAAACTTCAGGAATGCAGCTACTACTCCTATGAACCACCCCGTGATGACCACCAATTAGTGCTACGCTGCACACTGAGGAGAGAGCCATACGAACATCTGCACCCATTGGCTCTACAGGGCATGCCACCCCAATAAATCAGAGGTAACCATCTTAAAATTGCGTCCCGTATCCTTACGCTTGCCCGAAGAGTCCTGTTGACGTCTGACGCCTGCGAGGCCTATGGGCCGCAATTAAAGGCTTGTAAGAAATGTCCACTGGCTGACCAACAACGATGTGCAACCATCTGGCTGCCGGTACTGGGCGAGTTAATCAGAGGAAGCAACACTTATCTCCACCAACTACTGGGAGCCCCGCGAAACACCAATTGCGTCTCCCAACCTAAGATGGAGGAAGTTTTGTGCATTTGCAAGCACGATTATACCAACCTGAACTACATACATACTCACCTGGCAACCCTCATCACCATTGCAACTGCATTGGTTTTCATCACACCAATTGGATCACTAGTGCACTTGTGGCACCATCTGCGGCGATCACCAAGACATGTGCTCATACCTACCCATTACTGCCATGATTGGTGACAGCGCTGCAAGCATGGAGACCACACAAAGCGCGACTTAGCTTCCTGAAACTTCAGGAATGCAGCTACTACTCCTATGAACCACCCCGTGATGACCACCAATTAGTGCTACGCTGCACACTGAGGAGAGAGCCATACGAACATCTGCACCCATTGGCTCTACAGGGCATGCCACCCCAATAAATCAGAGGTAACCATCTTAGAATTGCGTCCCGTATCCTTACGCTTGTCCGAAGAGTCCTGTTGACGTCTGACGCCTGCGAATGCCTATGGGCCACAATAAAAGTCTTGCAAGAAATGTCCATTGGCCGATCAATAATGATGTTCATTCATCTGACTGCCGGCACTGGACGAGTTAATCAGAGGAAGCAACACTTATCTCCACCAACCGCTGGGAGCCCTGCGAAACAGCAATTATGTCTCTCAACCTAAGATGGAGGAAGTTTGTGCACTTGCATGCACTACTAGGCCAACCTTAGTCACATGCATACTTACCTGGCAACCCTCACAACCATTGCAACTGCCTTGGTTCTCATCATACCAAACTGGTAAAATGCCACAGCCTAGAGAGCCCCACTGCGTACGCGATCGTGGCTCTCTGCAGTGTCTGAGGCTGATTATTACAATTGCACCTGAAGCTCCATGTGCGAAGCAGACACTGATACATGGCTCATACCTTACCACTACTGCCATGATTGGTGAAAGCGCCGCAAGCAGGAGACCACACAGCGTAGCGACTTGGTCTTCTGCAGCTTTTAGAATGCAGCCGCTACTCCTGAAAACCCCTTATGATGACCACCAACCAAATGCCACATTGCACTTAAGGAAAGAGCCACCTGGACGACTGCGCCCACTGGCTCCACAGGGTGTGCCACCCAATTATTCAGAGGAAAACATCTTAAAATTGCGACCCGTATCCTTACGCCTGTCCGACGAGTCCTGTTGACATCTGACGCTCGCGAAGCCTATGGGCCGCAACAAGGTCTTTGCAAACCATCCAGGACACCTTAACAGGGCCCCTTATCAACACCCTCATCTGGGACGCTGGATCTCCCCCTACAGTTGCAAGCGCCACATTCCACTTCGTGGTTTGAACCTTGCAGCTGTAGGGACCAAGGAAGCAGGATCCTGCTAACATCGGCCCAATGGCCAACGACTCCTGGAAGGAAGCTGAACACCATTAATCAACATCAAATACTAACACCTTCATTACTATTACAGATTAATTGCTTAGAAATAAGTTCTTAATTTCACATAAAAAATGATGTTATTAATAGGAAAACAGTGCTATGGTTGCGCCCTGGCCTTGTTAGTAGTTTGTAAGCTAAAACGGCAATTGCCTTATCCCTACAGGTGCTAATTATTGTCAAGCGCCATCTTTGTAAACGTTAACAATTATTGTAAAGGCATCTAATTATGATGTAGAACACAATAAAGCAAGCTGCTCCCATATTGACGGGCGCAGTCCTACTAGTGATAGCATCGACTACACAGACAGAAAAAAGCTCCGTGAATTAAATTCGATTTCGAGTTAAATAATAATGGAAAAAATTTAAATTTGGTACAAATCAGTTCATGAACAATACCGCAATGCAGTGATAATAAATTTAAACCAATTTCGCATGGTTTAATAGTGTTTTTAACAAATTAAAAATTCGTACGCGATGCCAATGAAAATTTTCTTCGGTCGCCATCTTGCAAAAGCTCTCTCATAGAGTTCGCTATGCATATATGCACATTCTTAATCAATTAAATAAACAATAAATCATAAATTGTTTAACAATGAGTAGGCTGCACAAAGTATTTACTAAAAAATTCAAAAGAAAAGTTAAAAAGAATAAACTGAAAGTATGGAAAACTTCTATTAACCTAAAACACATAAAGAAAATTGGATAACCCTTAAAAAGATGGACCCCAAAGTTAAAAATAAAAGTGCATATGAGTGTTGTTAATTTGTGTATTATTTAATGTTAGTGCTCATTTATATGTCAATATTGTTACATGTGTAGGGAGACTGTACATTGTTGCTCCCCCCCTCCTCCTATATAACGGGGCCAGACATCGGCCGCCTCATAATCAATCGGAGTGAAATTGACAAGTAATGTGAATCGCTAATTGGCTGCTAATTTGATAAATTAGCAACAAACGAAAGAACAAAATAAGAAACCCAGTGATCTCATTACATAACATGACATGAGCCAGCACATGTGCATATACACACATACATACACACCAGTGCACCAACACTCATTGCCACTCTCAAAAGCTCCCCCAATAATACAGCTACTCGCGTAAAGTAAGAGTACTACTCGTTACCCAATCCACTCTCTCCCTTAAAATTTACCAAACCTCTCTTACACACAACCAATTAAAACTGACTTAAGAGAGTGTGACAATAAAACAAAAAACTGATCCATACAAGAAAACTTTTAAAACCCATGATTTTACTAAAATATTAAAACAACAAATATAAATTTATAAATGCATTACATGACAAACAAATCAGCAGGAAAATAGTAAACAATAAATTGAAGAAATAAATTAAAACAATATGTCGAATAACTACATGACACGTGGTCTACTACTGTACAACAAAATAAAATTAATAAATAATTACGCCAATAATACTTGGGAAACTTGCAAAATAGGAAACCACGACAAACTACTATACATAACCTAAGCTGAAAACCTGAAAAAGAAAACAAAGCATGATAAATTACTAAATATAAATAAGCATTCCCAACACACAGAAATCTTGATTCCCCCTTACTATGCGTAGCGCCACATTTCACCCTGTGATTTGAACCTAATGCAAGGTAGGGGTCCAGGATTACAAGATTCTGACTTAATACGGTCCAATGGCCAATTCAACTCCTGTACTGGAAAGCTAATCAGAGGAAGAAACACCTAACTCCACCAACACCTTGACCCCTGCGACGTAATGGTTAGGTCCCCTAGCCACAAGAAAAGAAACTCAAACCCCTGAATACAGTAACTGACCAATTACATCACCCACTATGGCTAATATGCAACATCTAGGCTGCCTTAATAATACACCCGTTACTCCACACAAGAAGCCTTCAATGGTCAATGCCACACGTAATATTGCCGCCGACACAGCAGGAAATGATACAAAACACTAGGAACTATACGCTGATTACTTGCCCTGTGCAGCATTGGAAAGCAACCACTACTACTGTGAACAAGCTTACGATGAACATCTACAGACTGCATTGCACTCTTAGGATAGGAATTATATCAACTTGTTTTCCAATGGCTGTGCATGAGTGCGCCAATCCAGCTGTTTCCTAATGAAACTTGTACTCTTCTGCCATACTGAAGAAATTAGTGGACACCCAGCTCTAGTGCTGCCTGCGTATAACACTCGAAACTTTGCCATACATATCAAGCCTGCAAATTTAAATACTCAATCTGCAACGATTGTAATCATGCCAGATGCATTAAAACGAATCTATCCAATATCACCAATGTACTGAAACCGAGTATTTCCCTTGCAATGCACAGCGCTACATCCCGTCTAGGCGGCTTGAACCTTGCAAGGCTAAGGGATTATACCACTGAATTTCAGTTGATTAAACCGAGGAAACCATATTACTGTGACCTGACACAGAGATTGCAAAATATTCACCAGCTAATCACAGCGATGCTCATTCATCTGACTGTTGACACTGGAAAATTACTCAGAGGAAGCAATACTCTACCCCACTAACACCACAGCTAAGAACCAACAAATAGGAACTTTAAAAATCTTACAAAAACAAACACCATGCAATTTTGGATTAGAAGACCCCTTCTGCAATTAAAACGCAAACTATAATACAGACACATCCAACTTGCCACCAATGAGTCCAAGTGATGCCCTACCTAAAACTCTGTGGAGAAGCTCAACCAACCGGAGTTGTGCCTGGTTGACTGAACAGACCTACGTGAGATGCATCCTCCTTGGACGCCGAAAGTCATTGTTACTCAAGCTGATCAAGCATTATTACATGCAAGTCCCAAAAACCATAATATTAGCAAAAACTATGCAATTAAGGCTAAAAGGCCTCTTCTAAAACAAAAATGCAAACTAGAACTCAGAGCAAACGAAAAAAAAAAGGAATATAGTAAATAAAACCAATAAAACCATATTACTATGATCTGCATACTGCGCTTGGCTGAAGAGTCTGACCGAAAACTGACGCTAGTGAGGCCCGTGGGCCTTACACACAGAGATTGCAAAGTACTCCCCAGCTGACCACAGCAATGCACAGGTGCACCTGTGACTCCATATGCGGCGTTCACCAAGACGTGGCTCATACCCTGCCATTGCTGCCATGTTTGGTGACAGCGCTGCTCCCATGGAGGCCACACAGAGTAGCGACCTGGCATCCTACAGCACTCCACAACACCTCTCCGTCAGGAGTTTGAAAACACTTTTAGCAACTTATTAATCTGAAACTACAAACCTGAAACATACTAAATTTTGTTTTCTACTCCAGTTAATCCGAGGGAATCATCTTATTGGGACCTGCATCCTTACGCCTGACTGAAGAGTCCTGTCGACGTCTGAAGCCTGCGAAGCTTGTGGGCCCTTACAGCAAACTGCGGCACAGTCGCCAGTTGGCCAGCGGTGGTTCACATCCAACCAACTGCTGGTACTGGGAAATTAATCAGAAGAAGTCACACTTATCCCCGCCAATATGCTGGGAACCCAGCGAAACAGCAACTGCGGTTCCCAACCTAAGATGGAGGAAGTTTTGTGCATTTGCAAGCACGACTATACCAACCCGAACCACATGCATACTCACCTGGCAACCCTCATCACCACCGCAACTGCACTGGTTTTCATCACACCAATTGGATCACTAGTGCACTTGTGGCACCATATGCGGCGATCACCAAGACATGTGCTCATACCTACCCATTACTGCCATGATTGGTGACAGCGCTGCAAGCATGGAGGCCACACAGAGTGCGACTTGGCTTCCTACAACTTCTGGAATGCAGCTATTATTCCTGTGAACCACCCATGATGACCACCAACTAGTGCTACTGCACATTGAGGAGAGAGCCATACGAACATCTACACCTGTTGGCTCTACAGGGCATGCCACCCCAATAAATCAGAGGTAACCATCTTAATTAATTGCGACCCGTATCCTTACGCTTGCCCGAAGAGTCCTGTTGACGTCTGACGCCTGCGAAGCCTATGGGCCGCAACTAAAGGCTTGCAAGAAATGTCCACTGGCTGATCAATAACGATGCGCAACCATCCGACTGCCGGTACTGGACAAGTTAAACAGAGGAAGCAACACTTATCTCCACCAACTACTGAGAGTCCGTGAAACAGCAGCCATGTCTCCCAACCTAAGATGGAGGAAGTTTGTGCACTTGCATGCACTACCATATCAACCCGAACCACATGCATACTCACCTGGCAACCCTCATCACCATTGCAACTGCATTGATTTTCATCACACCAATTGGATCACTAGTGCACTTGTGGCACCATCTGCGGCGATCACCAAGACATGTGCTCATACCTACCCATTACTGCCATGATTGGTGACAGCGCTGCAAGCATGGAGGCCACACAGAGTGCGACTTGGCTTCTTATTCCTGCGAACCACCCATGATGACCACCAACTAGTGCTATTGCACATTGAGGAGAGAGCCATACGAACATCTACACCTGTTGGCTCTACAGGGCATGCCACCCCAATAAATCAGAGGTAACCATCTTAATAATTGCGACCCGTATCCTTACGCTTGCCCGAAGAGTCCTGTTGACGTCTGACGCCTGCGAAGCCTATGGGCCGCAACTAAAGGCTTGCAAGAAATGTCCACTGGCCGATCAATAACGATGCGCAACCATCCGACTGCCGGTACTGGACAAGTTAATCAGAGGAAGCAACACTTATCTCCACCAACTACTGAGAGTCCGTGAAACAGCAGCCATGTCTCCCAACCTAAGATGGAGGAAGTTTGTGCACTTGCATGCACTACCATATCAACCCAAACCACATGCACACTCACCTGGCAACCCTCATCACCATTGCAACTGCATTGGTTTTCATCACACCAATTGGATCACTAGTGCACTTGTGGCACCATCTGCGGCGATCACCAAGACATGTGCTCATACCTACCCATTACTGCCATGATTGGTGACAGCGCTGCAAGCATGGAGGCCACACAGAGTGCGACTTGGCTTCCTACAACTTCTGGAATGCAGCTATTATTCCTGTGAACCACCCACGATGACCACCAACTAGTGCTACTGCACATTGAGGAGAGAGCCATACGAACATCTACACCTGTTGGCTCTACAGGGCATGCCACCCCAATAAATCAGAGGTAAACATCTTAAAATTGCGTCCCGTATCCTTACGCTTGTCCGAAGAGTCCTGTTGACGTCTGACGCCTGCGAAGCCTATGGGCTGCAATTAAAGGCTTGCAAGAAATGTCCGCTGGCTGATCAATAACGATGCGCAACCATCCGACTGCCGGTACTGGACGAGTTAATCAGAGGAAGCAACACTTATCTCCACCAACCACTGGGAGCCCGCGTAACAGCAATTATGTCTCCCAATCCAAGATGGAGGAAGTTTGTGCACTTGCATGCACTACTAGACCACCCCTAGTCACATGCATACTTACCTGGCAACCCTTACAACCATTGCAACTGCCTTGGTTCTCATCATACCAAACTGGTAAAATGCCACAGCCTAGAGAGCCCCACTGCGTATGCGATCGTGGCTCTCTGCAGTGTCTGAGGCTGATTATTACAATTGCACCTGAAGCTCCATTTGCGAAGCAGACACTGATACATGGCTCTTACCTTACCATTACTGCCATGATCGGTGAAAGCGCCGCAAGCAGGAGGCCATACAGCGTAGCGACTTGGTCTTCTGCAGCTTTTAGAATGCAGCCGCTACTCCTGAAAACCTCTTATGATGACCACCAACCAAATGCCACATTGCACTTAAGGAAGGAGCCACCTGGACGACTGCGCCCACTGGCTCCACAGGGCGTGCCACCCAATTACTCAGAGGAAATCATCTTAAAATTGCGACCCGTATTCTTACGCCTGTCCGACGAGTCCTGTTGACATCTGACGCTCGCGAAGCCTAGGGGCCGTAATAAGGTCTTTGCAAACCATTCAGGACACCTTCACAGGGCCCCTTATCAACACCCTCATCTGGGACGCTGGATCTCCCCCTGCAGTTGCAGGCGCCACATTCCACTTCGTGGTTTGAACCTTGAAGCTGTAGGGACCAAGGAAGCGGGATCCTGCTAACATCGGTCCAACGGCCAACGACTCCTGGAAGGAAGCTGAACACCATTAATCAACATCAAATACTAACACCTTCATTATTATTACAGATTAATTGCTTAGAAATAAGTTCTTAATTTCGCATAAAAAATGATGTTATTAATAGGAAAACAGTGCTATGGTTGCGCCCTGGCCTTGTTAGTAGTTTGTAAGTTAAAACGGCAATTGCCTAATCTCTACATGTGCTAGTTATTGAAAAGCGCACTCTTTGTAACGTTAACAACTATTGTAAAGGCATCTAATTATGATGTGAAACACAATAAAGAAAACTGCTCCCATTTTGACGGGCGCAGTCCTACTAGTGTTAGCATTGACTACACATACAGAAAAAAAAAAAGAAAAAAAATGTTAAGTGTTTGACTTTTTCAATTGTGTTAAATGTTTAACGTTCGTGCATATGGTTTTTAAGTACTATAATTAACAAAATTAATAATGTTTATTAACATTTTCAACACAAAATGCTTAAAACAGATAAGTATCGTGTTCAATAAATAATTAACAAAAAGTTATAAACAATTAAACAATAATTTATAATTTAAACAAATAACATGGTCCCATCGAAATAAAACATAACCAGTGACCTTTCGCATAACAAATCAACAAAAAATATAAATGTTTAATTAATTGTTATAAACAATTAAACATAACCTCAAATTCAGAGCATGACTCTGACATCCAATTGCCCTCTACGGCTCTCAATCGCCCTCTTAAGCTGCCCTCTCAACTCTTAAACAACTCTGAACCAAAATAAGAGAGCACAATTTACTACTCCCTAAGTGGATGACATAAGAGCGGCGCACTCAACAACGCATACATGCACACAGTAGGACAATGCCAATTTACTACCTTTTTATTATTATATTATTATTTTATTATTATTAACGGATGCAGCTACAAAACACAAAACTACAAAAATTATAAACAAGCTGCCAAACTAAAAAGTAGATGTAAATTATCAATGTCTAATAAACCATATTAACAAATAGCTAATTGGCCCAACTAAACCTAACCCCAAAAATACAGAACCCAACATGGACTCTGATATTGAATGCCCATTATGGCTCTTAAAACAACTATTAAACAATTCCGCAGATGGAATAATAGAATGGCCAATTATTGCTCCCTACAGGGTTTGGGTGAGAACAACCCATATAATACATGCACGCATACATATGTGTACGCACATACTATTCCAATAAGTAACTAGTTGACATTTGTGTTAGTTGTACTATGAACCATGATTGGGACATGCTTGTTGCTATTGTATCGGCCCTTAGTAATGAGAGGTGAAGCTGCATGAGGCGATATCCCATGTAGACAGGTGCATATGTGTGAGTGACAAGGAACGCCTCAGTACTCTAAAGAGCAAATTATTGGCATTCCTCTCCTCTATGCGCCGACTCACTCGACTTTCAAATAACCCCTAAATAACCTTAATAAGAAGTAAGGGATTGGTACAAAGAAAAATGAATAATGATAATTAACTACAGCTTTACCAAACCCGAAGGAAAAAATGATGGCCGCCGCATAGCAACACAGCACAGCAACGAAACCAATAACGCAATCAACATAATACGGCACATTACTAAGAGGAAAAGAAACGAACCAATTACAAACCACATGCCTATTATACCCCTCCCTCCCTCACCCCCTAGAACGAAAACGCAAACTACATGATAATAACGCAAACTACATGAGAGAGTCAATCCACCAGAGTCTCTCCATACCCCCTGCAAATTGATAAGTTATGCCTACAACCAACCACACTCCCTTAAAAAGACCTCACAAAGCATACAGAGAAATAATGGCTGCCTTGCCTGATAAATAACAGACGCCCAAGCTGACCTATACTTAGTCTGCACATAGAAACCACTTAATTTACGAACACGTCTCCCAATAAACGTTCTCGAAAATCTTAAAAAAAAAAAAAAAAGCAACCCATGCCCGAAACTATTAATAACAATTATTAATAATAATCCCTAATATTCCCAGAAAGGGACTTTGTAAGTTTAAACCTAAAACTTGCTCGCCAAATCAAATAACGCAAATAAATATTACAGCAAAAGCCACGCAAGTTAAAACAATTATGGCAGTCTTCAACCTGAGAAAAATGGCCAGCAGCAGAAAACTTCTGTTTATAGACTACGATGAGGAAAACAAAGACGCAAATGCTAAGGAAACGCACAAACAAATCACACAATCAATACAAACTAACCAAATTACAAATGGTGAAGCTCTTAGCTCCTCTGCTGAAGACATTGAATGTGAGAAGGAACTACAGCGCATCCTAAAACTAGTAATTGCTGACCCACTTGTAGGCAACTCTCCACCAGCCCTATGCAACACCAATATGGAGAACAAACAAAACTACTAAAATTAAAATTAGGCTGACTCAAACATTGCTGACAAATTAACATAGACTACTGTAATCCAACTTACCTGGCGTTGCTAATTGCGGGCATGCAGCTTACCTAATTTTTGACTCATACATAATCACTATGTAACACTAAAACTCATGTAACCAATTGAGCAAAACAGCTCTTTCTATTCGTTCTTATACAACCTTCGTAAAAATGTTTAATTACTGTTATAAATCCTAAACATATGGGTAAAATAAAATCCATACAATAATAATGAAATAACTTATGTACGCCACCAACTATATGTTTTTAATTAAGTACACTAATGCCACTAATAAATAAATACTGATACAAGCTACTTAAAAAACTACTTAAATAGTAATATGGAAACAACCTTTAAATCTCAAATATATCAAATCAAATACCCTCTCCCTACCGCCAGTCACCACTAATAAAAAATCCAAGCTAATGTTTATTAACTGACCAATGAGGATGCTCATACATCCCGCTGCCGGTACTAGAGAATTAATCAGAGGAAACAACATTTTACTACACATACACTGGGAACCCCATGACATAGTGGCCAGGTCCCCTGAATACGGAGTACAAATTAGAAGTCAACGCCGACTATGCAATATGCTGCAATAACGACCTGCAGCCTATTTAACCCCTCCGCAAATTCTTACATGCTTTATTGTTCTGTCACATCCCCCCATCGTGGCATGTAACACCATAGATGCCTACCAATACACCTGTGACTCCCCACAAGAGGTCCACGCCGGTCATGCCATACGCTATATCATCGTCAATACAGCAGGAAACATTACAAAGCACTGGGAATCATATGCTGGTGACTCACCCCCTGCAACATTGGAAAGCAACCACTACTACTACAAACAACTTTATGATGACCATCTATCAGACTGCACTGCACTCTGAAGATAGGAACTACATCAACCCCGTTTCCAATGGCTATGCATGAGTGTGCTAATCCAGCTAACTCCTAATGAACTGTATAAAATATAACCTGTACTCTTTCGCCATGCTTAAGAGTTTAATTAGGCACCCAGCACCTGCGCTACTTGAGTAAAATACTGGAGATTTTACCATGCATATTAAACCTGCAAACTAAAATACTCAAATCCAACGATTATAATCATCCCAGATGCCCTAAAAAGAAACCACCCAACATTACCAACGAGAGGTAGCAGAGTTCCTCCCTTGCAATGCACAGCGCTACATCCTGCCTTGGCGGCTTGAACCTTGCAATGCTAAGGGATTACACTACTGAAACCCAGTTGATTAAACTAAGAAAACCATATTACTGCGGCCTGCATACTTGCGCCCGGCTGAAGAGTCTGTATGACAACTGACGCTGGTGTGGCTTGTGGGCCCTCTACACAGAGCTTGAAAAATATTCGCTGGCTTACTGCAGCAATGCTCGGGTGCACCTGCGACTCCATATGCGGCGTAAACCAAGACATGGCTCATACCTTACCATTACTGCCATGATTGGTGACAGCGCCGCTCACATGGAAGCCACACTGAGTAGCAGCCCGGCTTCCTGCAGCATGCCACGACACCTCTCCACCAGGAGATAGAAAATACTATTAGCAACTTGCTAATCTGAAATTACAAACCTAAAACATACTAAATTTTGTTTTCTACTCCAGTTAATCCGAGGAAATCATCTTATTGGAACCCGCATCCTTACGCCTGACTGAAGAGTCCTGTCGACGTCTGAAGCTTGCGAAGCTCGCGGGCCCTTACAGCAAATTGCGTCACACTCGCCAGTTGACCAGCGGTGATTCACATCCAACCAACTGCCGATACTGGGAAATCAATCAGAAGAAGTTACACTTATCCCCACCAATCTCCTGGGAACCCAGCGAAACAGCAATTGCGTCTCCCAACCTAAGATGGAGGAAGCTTGTGCACTTGCATGCACTGCCATATCAACCCGAACCGCATGCATACTTACCTGGCAACCCTCACCACCATTGCAACTGCATTAGTTTTCATCACACCAATTGGATCACTGGTGCACTTTTGGCACCATCTGCGGCGATCATCAAGACATGTGCTCATACCTACCCATTACTGCCATGATTGGTGACAGCGCCGCAAGTATGGAGGCCACACAGAGTGCGACTTGGCTTCCTGCAACTTCTGGAATGCAGCTATTATTCCTGTGAACCACTCCATGATGACCACTAACTAGTGCTACTGCACATTGAGGGGAGAGTCATTCGTTGTATTTGTACCCGTTGGCTCTACAGGGCGTGCAACCCCAACTAATCAGAGGTAACCATCTTAAAATTGCGTCCTGTATCCTCACGCTTGCCCGAAGAGTCCTGTTGACGTCTGACACCTGCGAAGCTTATGGGCCGCAATACAAGACTTGCAAGAAATATCCACCGGCTGATCAACAATGATGTTCACCCATCTGACTGCCGGTGCTGGACGAGTTAATCAGAGGAAGCAACACTTATCTCCACCAACTACTGAGAGTCCGTGAAACAGCAATCATGTCTCCCAACCTAAGATGGAGGAAGTTTGTGTACTTGCATGCACTACCATATCAACCCAAACCACATGCATACTTACCTGGCAACCCTTACCACCATTGCAACTGCATTGGTTTTCATCACACCAATTGGATCACAGGTGCACTTGTGGCACCATCTGCGGCGATCACCAAGACATGTGCTCATACCTACCCATTACTGCCATGATTGGTGACAGCGCTGCAAGCATGGAGGCCACACAGAGTGCGACTTGGCTTCCTACAACTTCTGGAATGCAGCTATTATTCCTGTGAACCACCCCATGATGACCACCAACAAGTGATACATTGCACATTGAGGAGAGAGTTATACGGTGCATATGTACCCGTTGGCTCTACAGGGCTTGCCATCCCAACTAATCAGAGGTAACCATCTTAAAATTGCGTCCTGTATCCTTACGCTTGCCCGAAGAGTCCTGTTGACGTCTGACGCCTGCGAAGCCTATGGGCAGCAATTAAAGGCTTGCAAGAAATGTCCACTGGCTGATCAATAACGATGCGCAACCATCTGACTGCCGGTGCTGGACGAGTTAATCAGAGGAAGCAACACTTATCTCCACCAACTACTGAGAGTCCGTGTAACAGCAATCATGTCTCCCAACCTAAGATGGAGGAAGTTTGTGTACTTGCATGCACTACCATATCAACCCAAACCACATGCATACTTACCTGGCAACCCTTACCACCATTGCAACTGCATTGGTTTTTACCACACCAATTGGATCACAGGTGCACTTGTGGCACCATCTGCGGCGATCAACAAGACATGTGCTCATACCTACCCATTACTGCCATGATTGGTGACAGCGCTGCAAGCATGGAGGCCACACAGAGTGCGACTTGGCTTCCTACATCTTCTGGAATGCAGCTATTATTCCTGTGAACCACTCCATGATGACCACCAACTAGTGCTACCGCACATCGAGGAGAGAGTCATACGTTGTAATTCTACCCGTTGGCTCTATAGGGCGTGCCATCCCAACTAATCAGAGGTAAACATCTTAAAATTGCGTCCCGTATTCTTACGCTTGCCCGAAGAGTCCTGTTGACGTCTGACGCCTGCGAAGCCTATGGGCCGCAATTAAAGGCTTGCAAGAAATATCCACCGGCTGATCAACAATGATGTTCACCCATCTGACTGCCAGTGCTGGACGAGTTAATCAGAGGAAGCAACACTTATCTCCACCAACTACTGAGAGTCCGTGAAACAGCAATCATGTCTCCCAACCTAAGATGGAGGAAGTTCGTGTACTTGCATGCACTACCATATCAACCCAAACCACATGCATACTTACCTGGCAACCCTTACCACCATTGCAACTGCATTGGTTTTTCATCACACCAATTGGATCACAGGTGCACTTGTGGCACCATCTGCGGCGATCACCAAGACATGTGCTCATACCTACCCATTACTGCCATGATTGGTGACAGCGCTGCAAGCATGGAGGCCACACAGAGTGCGACTTGGCTTCCTACAACTTCTGGAATGCAGCTATTATTCCTGTGAACCACCCCATGATGACCACCAACAAGTGATACATTGCACATTGAGGAGAGAGTTATACGGTGCATATGTCCCCGTTAGCTCTACAGGGCGTGCCATCCCAATTAATCAGAGGTAACCACCTTAAAATTGCGACCCGTATCCTTACGCTTGCCCGAAGAGTCCTGTTGACGTCTGACGCCTGCGAAGCCTATGGGCAGCAATTAAAGGCTTGCAAGAAATGTCCACTGGCTGATCAATAACGATGCGCAACCATCTGACTGCCGGTGCTGGACGAGTTAATCAGAGGAAGCAACACTTATCTCCACCAACTACTGAGAGTCCGTGAAACAGCAATCATGTCTCCCAACCTAAGATGGAGGAAGTTTGTGTACTTGCATGCACTACTATATCAACCCGAACCACATGCATACTTACCTGGCAACCCTCACCACCATTGCAACTGCATTGGTTTTTCATCACACCAATTGGATCACTGGTGCACTTTCGGCACCATCTGCGGCGATCACCAAGACATGTGCTCATACCTACCCATTACTGCCATGATTGGTGACAGCGCCGCAAGTATGGAGGCCACACAGAGTGCGACTTGGCTTCCTACAACTTCTGGAATGCAGCTATTATTCCTGTGAACCACCCATGATGACCACCAACTAGTGCTACTGCACATTGAGGAGAGAGCTATACGAACGTCTACACCTGTTGGCTCTATAGGGCATGCCACCCCAATAAATCAGAGGTAAACATCTTAAAATTGCGTCCCGTATCCTTACGCTTGCCCGAAGAGTCCTGTTGACGTCTGACGCCTGCGAAGCCTATGGGCCGCAATTAAAGGCTTGCAAGAAATGTCCACTGGCCGATCAATAACGATGCGCAACCATCCGACTGCCGGTACCGGACAAGTTAATCAGAGGAAGCACCACTTATCTCCACCAACCACTGGGAGCCCTGCAAATCAGCAATTATGTCTCCCAATCCAAGATGGAGGAAGTTTGTGCACTTGCATGCACCACCAGGCCAACCCTAGTCACATGCATACTTACCTGGCAACCCTTACAACCATTGCAACTGCCTTGGTTCTCATCATACCAAACTGGTAAATGCCACAGGCCAGAGAGCCCCACTGCGTAGCGATCGTGGCTCTCTGTAATGTCTGAGGCTGATTATTACAATTGCACCTGAAGCTCCATATGCGGAGCAGACACTAATACACGGCACATACCTCACCGTTACTGCCATGATTGGTGCAAGTGCCGCAAGCAGGAGGCCATACAGCGTAGCGACTTGGTCTCCTGTAGCTTCTGGAATGCAGCTGCTACTCCTGAAAACCTTCATATGATGACCACCAACCAAATGCCACAATGCACTTAAGGAAGGAGCCACATGGACGGCCGTGCCCACTGGCCCCACAGGGTGTGCCACCCAGTTACTCAGAGGAAAGCATCTTAAAATTGCGACCCGTATCCTTACGCCTGTCCGAAGAGTCCTGTTGACATCTGACGCTCGCGAAGCCTATGGGCCGTAATAAGGTCTTGCAAACCAACCAGGACACCTTAACAGGGCCCCTTATCAACACCCTCATCTGGGACGCTGGATCTCCCCTGCAGTTGCAAGCGCCACATTCCACTTCGTGGTTTGAACCTTGCAGCTTAAGGGTCAAGGAATCGGGATCTTGCTAAGATCGGTCGAATGGCCTGCGACCCCTGGAAGGAAATAAACACCATTAATTCAACATCAAATACTAACACCCTCATTATTATTACAGATTAATTACTTAGAAATAAGTTCTTAATTTCACATAAAAAAAAAATGATGTTATTAATAGGAAAACAGTGCTATGGTTGCGCCCTGGCCTTGTTAGTAGTTTGTAAGCTAAAACGGCAATTGCCTTATCCCTACAGGTGCTAATTATTGTCAAGCGCCATCTTTGTAAACGTTAACAATTATTGTAAAGGCATCTAATTATGATGTAGAACACAATAAAGCAAGCTGCTCCCATTTTGACGGGCGCAGTCCTACTAGTGATAGCATCGACTACACAGACAGAAACTAATAAAAACAAATAAAAAGATAACCAAAATATAACAAATCTAAATAAACAATATCAACATTGTCTCTTTTATTATAAATTACAAAACAATAGAAACTAATACAAACAAACAAGAAACATAATAAAAGAAAAAACAAGTAGCCTATGCTGGTAAAGTCATACATAACATTGCCACAAACACAGCAAGAAATGATACAAAACACTGGGAACTGCATGCTGATTACCTGCCTTGTACAGCATTGGTATACAACCATTATTACTACTATTAACAAATTAATGATGACCATCCACAGACTGCACTGCACTCTTAAGGTAGGATCCACATCAACACGTTTCCAACAACTATACAATGGCGTGCCAATCCAGCAAAACCCCTAATGTAATGTATAAACGATAACCTGCACTCTTTAGCCATGCTGAAGAATACAGCGGGCACTCACCACTTGCACTATTTGCGCATAACATTGAAGACCTTGCTATGCATATTAAGCTTGCAAACTTAAATACTCAAATGCAACGGCTGTAATCATCTTAGATGCCCTAAAAGAGACCACCCAACATTACCAACGAGAGGTAACAGAGTCTTCCCCTTGCAATGCACAGCGCTACATCCTGCCTATGGCGGCTTGAACCTTGCAAAGCTAAGGGAATACACTTCTGAAACCCAGTTAATTAAACCGAGGAAAACATACTACTGTTACCTGCACACTTGCGCCTGACTGAAGAGTCTGGTTGACATCTGTCGCAAGTGAAGCTTGGGGCTTTACACTCAGAGACTGCAAAATACTCACCAGCTGACTACGGCAATGCTCAGGTGCACCTGCGATTCCATATGCGGCGTACACCAAGACATGGCTCATACCTTACCATTACTGCCATGACTGGTGACAGCGCTGCGTACATGGAAGCCACACAGAGTAGCGACCTGGCATCCTACAGCACTCTACAACACCTCTCCATCAGGAATTAGAAAACATTTTTAGCAACTTACTAATCTAAAACTACAAACCTGAAACATACTAAAATCTGTTTTCTACTCCAGTTAATCTGAGGGAATCATCTTATTGGGACCTGCATCCTTACGCCTGACTAAAGAGTCCTGTTGACGTCTAAAGCTTGCGAAGCTTGCGGGCCCTTACAGCAAATTGTGCCACATTCGCCAGTTGACCAGCGGTGGTTCACATCCAACCAACTGCCGATACTGGGAAACCAATCAGAAGAAGTTACACTTATCCCCACCAATCTCCTGGAAACCCAGCGAAACAGCAATTGCGTCTCCCAACCTAAGATGAAGGAAGTTTGTGTACTTGCATGCACTACCATATCAACCCAAACCACATGCATACTTACCTGGCAACCCTTACCACCATTGCAACTGCATTGGTTTTCATCACACCAATTGGATCACAGGTGCACTTGTGGCACCATCTGCGGCGATCACCAAGACATGTGCTCATACCTACCCATTACTGCCATGATTGGTGACAGCGCTGCAAGCATGGAGGCCGCACAGAGTGCGACTTGGCTTCCTACAACTTCTGGAATGCAGCTATTATTCCTGTGAACCACCCCATGATGACCACCAACAAGTGATACATTGCACATTGAGGAGAGAGTTATACGGTGCATATGTCCCCGTTAGCTCTACAGGGCGTGCCATCCCAATTAATCAGAGGTAACCATTTTAAAATTGCGCCCTGTATCCTTACGCTTGCCTGAAGAGTCCTGTTGACGTCTGACGCCTGCGAAGCTTATGGGCCGCAATACAAGACTTGCAAGAAATATCCACCGGCTGATCAACAATGATGTTCACCCATCTGACTGCCAGTGCTGGACGAGTTAATCAGAGGAAGCAACACTTATCTCCACCAACTACTGAGAGTCCGTGAAACAGCAATCATGTCTCCCAACCTAAGATGGAGGAAGTTTGTGTACTTGCATGCACTACTATATCAACCCGAACCACATGCATACTTACCTGGCAACCCTCACCACCATTGCAACTGCATTGGTTTTTCATCACACCAATTGGATCACTGGTGCACTTTCGGCACCATCTGCGGCGATCACCAAGACATGTGCTCATACCTACCCATTACTGCCATGATTGGTGACAGCGCCGCAAGTATGGAGGCCACACAGAGTGCGACTTGGCTTCCTACAACTTCTGGAATGCAGCTATTACTCCTGTGAACCACCCCATGATGACCACCAACTAGTGCTACTGCACATTGATGAGTGAGCCATACGAACATCTACACCTGTTGGCTCTACAGGGCATGCCACCCCAATTAATCAGAGGTAACCATCTTAAAATTGCGTCCCGTATTCTTACGCTTGCCCGAAGAGTCCTGTTGACGTCTGACGCCTGCGAAGCCTATGGGCCGCAATTAAAGGCTTGCAAGAAATATCCACCGGCTGATCAACAATGATGTTCACCCATCTGACTGCCGGTGCTGGACGAGTTAATCAGAGGAAGCAACACTTATCTCCACCAACTACTGAGAGTCCGTGAAACAGCAATCATGTCTCCCAACCTAAGATGGAGGAAGTTTGTGTACTTGCATGCACTACTATATCAACCCGAACCACATGCATACTTACCTGGCAACCCTCACCACCATTGCAGCTGCATTGGTTTTTCATCACACCAATTGGATCACTGGTGCACTTTCGGCACCATCTGCGGCGATCACCAAGACATGTGCTCATACCTACCCATTACTGCCATGATTGGTGACAGCGCCGCAAGTATGGAGGCCACACAGAGTGCGACTTGGCTTCCTACAACTTCTGGAATGCAGCTATTATTCCTGTGAACCACCCATGATGACCACCAACTAGTGCTACTGCACATTGAGGAGAGAGCTATACGAACGTCTACACCGTTGGCTCTACAGGGCATGCCACCCCAATAAATCAGAGGTAACCATCTTAAAATTGCGTCCCGTATCCTTACGCTTGTCCGAAGAGTCCTGTTGACGTCTGACGCCTGCGAAGCCTATGGGCCGCAATTAAAGGCTTGCAAGAAATATCCACCGGCTGATCAACAATGATGTTCACCCATCTGACTGCCAGTGCTGGACGAGTTAATCAGAGGAAGCAACACTTATCTCCACCAACTACTGAGAGTCCGTGAAACAGCAATCATGTCTCCCAACCTAAGATGGAGGAAGTTTGTGTACTTGCATGCACTACCATATCAACCCAAACCACATGCATACTTACCTGGCAACCCTTACCACCATTGCAACTGCATTGGTTTTTCATCACACCAATTGGATCACAGGTGCACTTGTGGCACCATCTGCGGCGATCACCAAGACATGTGCTCATACCTACCCATTACTGCCATGATTGGTGACAGCGCTGCAAGCATGGAGGCCACACAGAGTGCGACTTGGCTTCCTACAGCTTCTGGAATGCAGCTATTATTCCTGTGAACCACCCCATGATGACCACCAACAAGTGATACATTGCACATTGAGGAGAGAGTTATACGGTGCATATGTCCCCGTTAGCTCTACAGGGCGTGCCATCCCAATTAATCAGAGGTAACCACCTTAAAATTGCGACCCGTATCCTTACGCTTGCCCGAAGAGTCCTGTTGACGTCTGACGCCTGCGAAGCCTATGGGCAGCAATTAAAGGCTTGCAAGAAATGTCCACTGGCTGATCAATAACGATGCGCAACCATCTGACTGCCGGTGCTGGACGAGTTAATCAGAGGAAGCAACACTTATCTCCACCAACTACTGAGAGTCCGTGAAACAGCAATCATGTCTCCCAACCTAAGATGGAGGAAGTTTGTGTACTTGCATGCACTACTATATCAACCCGAACCACATGCATACTTACCTGGCAACCCTCACCACCATTGCAACTGCATTGGTTTTTCATCACACCAATTGGATCACTGGTGCACTTTCGGCACCATCTGCGGCGATCACCAAGACATGTGCTCATACCTACCCATTACTGCCATGATTGGTGACAGCGCCGCAAGTATGGAGGCCACACAGAGTGCGACTTGGCTTCCTACAACTTCTGGAATGCAGCTATTATTCCTGTGAACCACCCATGATGACCACCAACTAGTGCTACTGCACATTGAGGAGAGAGCTATACGAACGTCTACACCTGTTGGCTCTATAAGGCATGCCACCCCAATAAATCAGAGGTAAACATCTTAAAATTGCGTCCCGTATCCTTACGCTTGCCCGAAGAGTCCTGTTGACGTCTGACGCCTGCGAAGCCTATGGGCCGCAATTAAAGGCTTGCAAGAAATGTCCACTGGCCGATCAATAACGATGCGCAACCATCCGACTGCCGGTACCGGACAAGTTAATCAGAGGAAGCACCACTTATCTCCACCAACCACTGGGAGCCCTGCAAATCAGCAATTATGTCTCCCAATCCAAGATGGAAGAAGTTTGTGCACTTGCATGCACCACCAGGCCAACCCTAGTCACATGCATACTTACCTGGCAACCCTTACAACCATTGCAACTGCCTTGGTTCTCATCATACCAAACTGGTAAATGCCACAGGCCAGAGAGCCCCACTGCGTAGCGATCGTGGCTCTCTGTAATGTCTGAGGCTGATTATTACAATTGCACCTGAAGCTCCATATGCGGAGCAGACACTAATACACGGCACATACCTCACCGTTACTGCCATGATTGGTGCAAGTGCCGCAAGCAGGAGGCCATACAGCGTAGCGACTTGGTCTCCTGTAGCTTCTGGAATGCAGCTGCTACTCCTGAAAACCTTCATATGATGACCACCAACCAAATGCCACAATGCACTTAAGGAAGGAGCCACATGGACGGCCGTGCCCACTGGCCCCACAGGGTGTGCCACCCAGTTACTCAGAGGAAAGCATCTTAAAATTGCGACCCGTATCCTTACGCCTGTCCGAAGAGTCCTGTTGACATCTGACGCTCGCGAAGCCTATGGGCCGTAATAAGGTCTTGCAAACCAACCAGGACACCTTAACAGGGCCCCTTATCAACACCCTCATCTGGGACGCTGGATCTCCCCTGCAGTTGCAAGCGCCACATTCCACTTCGTGGTTTGAACCTTGCAGCTTAAGGGTCAAGGAATCGGGATCTTGCTAAGATCGGTCGAATGGCCTGCGACCCCTGGAAGGAAATAAACACCATTAATTCAACATCAAATACTAACACCCTCATTATTATTACAGATTAATTACTTAGAAATAAGTTCTTAATTTCACATAAAAAAAAATGATGTTATTAATAGGAAAACAGTGCTATGGTTGCGCCCTGGCCTTGTTAGTAGTTTGTAAGCTAAAACGGCAATTGCCTTATCCCTACAGGTGCTAATTATTGTCAAGCGCCATCTTTGTAAACGTTAACAATTATTGTAAAGGCATCTAATTATGATGTAGAACACAATAAAGCAAGCTGCTCCCATTTTGACGGGCGCAGTCCTACTAGTGATAGCATCGACTACACAGACAGAAATCCTACAACTTCTGGAATGCAGCTATTATTCCTGTGAACCACCCATGATGACCACCAACTAGTGCTACTGCACATTGAGGAGAGAGCTATACGAACGTCTACACCTGTTGGCTCTACAGGGCATGCCACCCCAATAAATCAGAGGTAACCATCTTAAAATTGCGTCCCGTATCCTTACGCTTGTCCGAAGAGTCCTGTTGACGTCTGACGCCTGCGAAGCCTATGGGCCGCAATTAAAGGCTTGCAAGAAATATCCACCGGCTGATCAACAATGATGTTCACCCATCTGACTGCCAGTGCTGGACGAGTTAATCAGAGGAAGCAACACTTATCTCCACCAACTACTGAGAGTCCGTGAAACAGCAATCATGTCTCCCAACCTAAGATGGAGGAAGTTTGTGTACTTGCATGCACTACCATATCAACCCAAACCACATGCATACTTACCTGGCAACCCTTACCACCATTGCAACTGCATTGGTTTTTCATCACACCAATTGGATCACAGGTGCACTTGTGGCACCATCTGCGGCGATCACCAAGACATGTGCTCATACCTACCCATTACTGCCATGATTGGTGACAGCGCTGCAAGCATGGAGGCCACACAGAGTGCGACTTGGCTTCCTACAACTTCTGGAATGCAGCTATTTTTCCTGTGAACCACCCCATGATGACCACCAACAAGTGATACATTGCACATTGAGGAGAGAGTTATACGGTGCATATGTCCCCGTTAGCTCTACAGGGCGTGCCATCCCAATTAATCAGAGGTAACCACCTTAAAATTGCGACCCGTATCCTTACGCTTGCCCGAAGAGTCCTGTTGACGTCTGACGCCTGCGAAGCCTATGGGCAGCAATTAAAGGCTTGCAAGAAATGTCCACTGGCTGATCAATAACGATGCGCAACCATCTGACTGCCGGTGCTGGACGAGTTAATCAGAGGAAGCAACACTTATCTCCACCAACTACTGAGAGTCCGTGAAACAGCAATCATGTCTCCCAACCTAAGATGGAGGAAGTTTGTGTACTTGCATGCACTACTATATCAACTTGAACCACATGCATACTTACCTGGCAACCCTCACCACCATTGCAACTGCATTGGTTTTTCATCACACCAATTGGATCACTGGTGCACTTTCGGCACCATCTGCGGCGATCACCAAGACATGTGCTCATACCTACCCATTACTGCCATGATTGGTGACAGCGCCGCAAGTATGGAGGCCACACAGAGTGCGACTTGGCTTCCTACAACTTCTGGAATGCAGCTATTTTTCCTGTGAACCACCCCATGATGACCACCAACAAGTGATACATTGCACATTGAGGAGAGAGTTATACGGTGCATATGTCCCCGTTAGCTCTACAGGGCGTGCCATCCCAATTAATCAGAGGTAACCACCTTAAAATTGCGACCCGTATCCTTACGCTTGCCCGAAGAGTCCTGTTGACGTCTGACGCCTGCGAAGCCTATGGGCCGCAATTAAAGGCTTGCAAGAAATGTCCACTGGCCGATCAATAACGATGCGCAACCATCCGACTGCCGGTACCGGACAAGTTAATCAGAGGAAGCACCACTTATCTCCACCAACCACTGGGAGCCCTGCAAATCAGCAATTATGTCTCCCAATCCAAGATGGAGGAAGTTTGTGCACTTGCATGCACCACCAGGCCAACCCTAGTCACATGCATACTTACCTGGCAACCCTTACAACCATTGCAACTGCCTTGGTTCTCATCATACCAAACTGGTAAATGCCACAGGCCAGAGAGCCCCACTGCGTAGCGATCGTGGCTCTCTGTAATGTCTGAGGCTGATTATTACAATTGCACCTGAAGCTCCATATGCGGAGCAGACACTAATACACGGCACATACCTCACCGTTACTGCCATGATTGGTGCAAGTGCCGCAAGCAGGAGGCCATACAGCGTAGCGACTTGGTCTCCTGTAGCTTCTGGAATGCAGCTGCTACTCCTGAAAACCTTCATATGATGACCACCAACCAAATGCCACAATGCACTTAAGGAAGGAGCCACATGGACGGCCGTGCCCACTGGCCCCACAGGGTGTGCCACCCAGTTACTCAGAGGAAAGCATCTTAAAATTGCGACCCGTATCCTTACGCCTGTCCGAAGAGTCCTGTTGACATCTGACGCTCGCGAAGCCTATGGGCCGTAATAAGGTCTTGCAAACCAACCAGGACACCTTAACAGGGCCCCTTATCAACACCCTCATCTGGGACGCTGGATCTCCCCTGCAGTTGCAAGCGCCACATTCCACTTCGTGGTTTGAACCTTGCAGCTTAAGGGTCAAGGAATCGGGATCTTGCTAAGATCGGTCGAATGGCCTGCGACCCCTGGAAGGAAATAAACACCATTAATTCAACATCAAATACTAACACCCTCATTATTATTACAGATTAATTACTTAGAAATAAGTTCTTAATTTCACATAAAAAAAATGATGTTATTAATAGGAAAACAGTGCTATGGTTGCGCCCTGGCCTTGTTAGTAGTTTGTAAGCTAAAACGGCAATTGCCTTATCCCTACAGGTGCTAATTATTGTCAAGCGCCATCTTTGTAAACGTTAACAATTATTGTAAAGGCATCTAATTATGATGTAGAACACAATAAAGCAAGCTGCTCCCATTTTGACGGGCGCAGTCCTACTAGTGATAGCATCGACTACACAGACAGAAATAAGATCGGTCGAATGGCCTGCGACCCCTGGAAGGAAATAAACACCATTAATTCAACATCAAATACTAACACCCTCATTATTATTACAGATTAATTACTTAGAAATAAGTTCTTAATTTCACATAAAAAAAATGATGTTATTAATAGGAAAACAGTGCTATGGTTGCGCCCTGGCCTTGTTAGTAGTTTGTAAGCTAAAACGGCAATTGCCTTATCCCTACAGGTGCTAATTATTGTCAAGCGCCATCTTTGTAAACGTTAACAATTATTGTAAAGGCATCTAATTATGATGTAGAACACAATAAAGCAAGCTGCTCCCATTTTGACGGGCGCAGTCCTACTAGTGATAGCATCGACTACACAGACAGAAAAACAACACTTATCTCCACCAACTACTGAGAGTCCGTGAAACAGCAATCATGTCTCCCAACCTAAGATGGAGGAAGTTTGTGTACTTGCATGCACTACTATATCAACCCGAACCACATGCATACTTACCTGGCAACCCTCACCACCATTGCAACTGCATTGGTTTTTCATCACACCAATTGGATCACTGGTGCACTTTCGGCACCATCTGCGGCGATCACCAAGACATGTGCTCATACCTACCCATTACTGCCATGATTGGTGACAGCGCTGCAAGTATGGAGGCCACACAGAGTGCGACTTGGCTTCCTACAACTTCTGGAATGCAGCTATTATTCCTGTGAACCACCCATGATGACCACCAACTAGTGCTACTGCACATTGAGGAGAGAGCTATACGAACGTCTACACCTGTTGGCTCTACAGGGCATGCCACCCCAATAAATCAGAGGTAACCATCTTAAAATTGCGTCCCGTATCCTTACGCTTGTCCGAAGAGTCCTGTTGACGTCTGACGCCTGCGAAGCCTATGGGCCGCAATTAAAGGCTTGCAAGAAATATCCACCGGCTGATCAACAATGATGTTCACCCATCTGACTGCCAGTGCTGGACGAGTTAATCAGAGGAAGCAACACTTATCTCCACCAACTACTGAGAGTCCGTGAAACAGCAATCATGTCTCCCAACCTAAGATGGAGGAAGTTTGTGTACTTGCATGCACTACCATATCAACCCAAACCACATGCATACTTACCTGGCAACCCTTACCACCATTGCAACTGCATTGGTTTTTCATCACACCAATTGGATCACAGGTGCACTTGTGGCACCATCTGCGGCGATCACCAAGACATGTGCTCATACCTACCCATTACTGCCATGATTGGTGACAGCGCTGCAAGCATGGAGGCCACACAGAGTGCGACTTGGCTTCCTACAACTTCTGGAATGCAGCTATTTTTCCTGTGAACCACCCCATGATGACCACCAACAAGTGATACATTGCACATTGAGGAGAGAGTTATACGGTGCATATGTCCCCGTTAGCTCTACAGGGCGTGCCATCCCAATTAATCAGAGGTAACCACCTTAAAATTGCGACCCGTATCCTTACGCTTGCCCGAAGAGTCCTGTTGACGTCTGACGCCTGCGAAGCCTATGGGCAGCAATTAAAGGCTTGCAAGAAATGTCCACTGGCTGATCAATAACGATGCGCAACCATCTGACTGCCGGTGCTGGACGAGTTAATCAGAGGAAGCAACACTTATCTCCACCAACTACTGAGAGTCCGTGAAACAGCAATCATGTCTCCCAACCTAAGATGGAGGAAGTTTGTGTACTTGCATGCACTACTATATCAACCCGAACCACATGCATACTTACCTGGCAACCCTCACCACCATTGCAACTGCATTGGTTTTTCATCACACCAATTGGATCACTGGTGCACTTTCGGCACCATCTGCGGCGATCACCAAGACATGTGCTCATACCTACCCATTACTGCCATGATTGGTGACAGCGCCGCAAGT
This sequence comes from Drosophila kikkawai, assembly GCF_030179895.1. Classification (NCBI taxonomy): domain Eukaryota; kingdom Metazoa; phylum Arthropoda; class Insecta; order Diptera; family Drosophilidae; genus Drosophila; species Drosophila kikkawai. The sequence continues at coordinate 60,916 of NW_027222512.1, read as the reverse complement.
ATGGAGGCCACACAGAGTGCGACTTGGCTTCCTACAACTTCTGGAATGCAGCTATTTTTCCTGTGAACCACCCCATGATGACCACCAACAAGTGATACATTGCACATTGAGGAGAGAGTTATACGGTGCATATGTCCCCGTTAGCTCTACAGGGCGTGCCATCCCAATTAATCAGAGGTAACCACCTTAAAATTGCGACCCGTATCCTTACGCTTGCCCGAAGAGTCCTGTTGACGTCTGACGCCTGCGAAGCCTATGGGCCGCAATTAAAGGCTTGCAAGAAATGTCCACTGGCCGATCAATAACGATGCGCAACCATCCGACTGCCGGTACCGGACAAGTTAATCAGAGGAAGCACCACTTATCTCCACCAACCACTGGGAGCCCTGCAAATCAGCAATTATGTCTCCCAATCCAAGATGGAGGAAGTTTGTGCACTTGCATGCACCACCAGGCCAACCCTAGTCACATGCATACTTACCTGGCAACCCTTACAACCATTGCAACTGCCTTGGTTCTCATCATACCAAACTGGTAAATGCCACAGGCCAGAGAGCCCCACTGCGTAGCGATCGTGGCTCTCTGTAATGTCTGAGGCTGATTATTACAATTGCACCTGAAGCTCCATATGCGGAGCAGACACTAATACACGGCACATACCTCACCGTTACTGCCATGATTGGTGCAAGTGCCGCAAGCAGGAGGCCATACAGCGTAGCGACTTGGTCTCCTGTAGCTTCTGGAATGCAGCTGCTACTCCTGAAAACCTTCATATGATGACCACCAACCAAATGCCACAATGCACTTAAGGAAGGAGCCACATGGACGGCCGTGCCCACTGGCCCCACAGGGTGTGCCACCCAGTTACTCAGAGGAAAGCATCTTAAAATTGCGACCCGTATCCTTACGCCTGTCCGAAGAGTCCTGTTGACATCTGACGCTCGCGAAGCCTATGGGCCGTAATAAGGTCTTGCAAACCAACCAGGACACCTTAACAGGGCCCCTTATCAACACCCTCATCTGGGACGCTGGATCTCCCCTGCAGTTGCAAGCGCCACATTCCACTTCGTGGTTTGAACCTTGCAGCTTAAGGGTCAAGGAATCGGGATCTTGCTAAGATCGGTCGAATGGCCTGCGACCCCTGGAAGGAAATAAACACCATTAATTCAACATCAAATACTAACACCCTCATTATTATTACAGATTAATTACTTAGAAATAAGTTCTTAATTTCACATAAAAAAAATGATGTTATTAATAGGAAAACAGTGCTATGGTTGCGCCCTGGCCTTGTTAGTAGTTTGTAAGCTAAAACGGCAATTGCCTTATCCCTACAGGTGCTAATTATTGTCAAGCGCCATCTTTGTAAACGTTAACAATTATTGTAAAGGCATCTAATTATGATGTAGAACACAATAAAGCAAGCTGCTCCCATTTTGACGGGCGCAGTCCTACTAGTGATAGCATCGACTACACAGACAGAAAACCAAACAAAAAGCTCCGTGAATTAAATTCGATTTCGAGTTAAATAATAATGGAAAAAATTTAAATTTAGTACAAATCAGTTCATGAACAACACCGCAATGCAGTGATAATAAATTTAAACCAATTTCGCATGGTTTAATAGTGTTTTTAACAAATTAAAAATTCGTACGCGATGCCAATGAAAATTTTCTTCGGTCGCCATCTTGCAAAAGCTCTCTCATAGAGTTCGCTATGCATATATGCACATTCTTAATCAATTAAATTAACAATAAATCATAAATTGTTTAAACAATGAGTAGGCTGCACAAAATATTTACAAAAAAAAAAAAAAAAAAAAAAATTTAAAAGAAAAATTAAAAAGAATAAACTGAAAGTATGGAAAACTTTTATTAACCTAAAACACATAAAGAAAATTGGATAACCCTTAAAAAGATGGGCCCCAAAGTTAAAAAATAAAAGTGCATATGAGTGTTGTTAATTTGTGTATTATTTAATGTTAGTGCTCATTTATATGTCAATATTGTTACATGTGTAGGGAGACTGTACATTGTTGCTCCCCCCCTCCTCCTATATAACGGGGCCAGACATCGGCCGCCTCATAATCAATCGGAGTGAAATTGACAAGTAATGTGAATCGCTAATTGGCTGCTAATTTGATAAATTAGCAACAAACGAAAGAACAAAATAAGAAACCCAGTGATCTCATTACATAACATGACATGAGCCAGCACATGTGCATATACACACATACATACACACCAGTGCACCAACACTCATTGCCACTCTCAAAAGCTCCCCCAATAATACAGCTACTCGCGTAAAGTAAGAGTACTACTCGTTACCCAATCCACTCTCTCCCTTAAAATTTACCAAACCTCTCTTACACACAACCAATTAAAACTGACTTAAGAGAGTGTGACAATAAAACAAAAAACTGATCCATACAAGAAAACTTTTAAAACCCATGATTTTACTAAAATATTAAAACAACAAATATAAATTTATAAATGCATTACATGACAAACAAATCAGCAGGAAAATAGTAAACAATAAATTGAAGAAATAAATTAAAACAATATGTCGAATAACTACATGACACGTGGTCTACTACTGTACAACAAAATAAAATTAATAAATAATTACGCCAATAATACTTGGGAAACTTGCAAAATAGGAAACCACGACAAACTACTATACATAACCTAAGCTGAAAACCTGAAAAAGAAAACAAAGCATGATAAATTACTAAATATAAATAAGCATTCCCAACACACAGAAATCTTGATTCCCCCTTACTATGCGTAGCGCCACATTTCACCCTGTGATTTGAACCTAATGCAAGGTAGGGGTCCAGGATTACAAGATTCTGACTTAATACGGTCCAATGGCCAATTCAACTCCTGTACTGGAAAGCTAATCAGAGGAAGAAACACCTAACTCCACCAACACCTTGACCCCTGCGACGTAATGGTTAGGTCCCCTAGCCACAAGAAAAGAAACTCAAACCCCTGAATACAGTAACTGACCAATTACATCACCCACTATGGCTAATATGCAACATCTAGGCTGCCTTAATAATACACCCGTTACTCCACACAAGAAGCCTTCAATGGTCAATGCCACACGTAATATTGCCGCCGACACAGCAGGAAATGATACAAAACACTAGGAACTATACGCTGATTACTTGCCCTGTGCAGCATTGGAAAGCAACCACTACTACTGTGAACAAGCTTACGATGAACATCTACAGACTGCATTGCACTCTTAGGATAGGAATTATATCAACTTGTTTTCCAATGGCTGTGCATGAGTGCGCCAATCCAGCTGTTTCCTAATGAAACTTGTACTCTTCTGCCATACTGAAGAAATTAGTGGACACCCAGCTCTAGTGCTGCCTGCGTATAACACTCGAAACTTTGCCATACATATCAAGCCTGCAAATTTAAATACTCAATCTGCAACGATTGTAATCATGCCAGATGCATTAAAACGAATCTATCCAATATCACCAATGTACTGAAACCGAGTATTTCCCTTGCAATGCACAGCGCTACATCCCGTCTAGGCGGCTTGAACCTTGCAAGGCTAAGGGATTATACCACTGAATTTCAGTTGATTAAACCGAGGAAACCATATTACTGTGACCTGACACAGAGATTGCAAAATATTCACCAGCTAATCACAGCGATGCTCATTCATCTGACTGTTGACACTGGAAAATTACTCAGAGGAAGCAATACTCTACCCCACTAACACCACAGCTAAGAACCAACAAATAGGAACTCTAAAAATCTTACAAAAACAAACACCATGCAATTTTGGATTAGTAGACCCCTTCTGCAATTAAAACGCAAACTATAATACAGACACATCCAACTTGCCACCAATGAGTCCAAGTGATGCCCTACCTAAAACTCTGTGGAGAAGCTCAACCAACCGGAGTTGTGCCTGGTTGACTGAACAGACCTACGTGAGATGCATCCTCCTTGGACGCCGAAAGTCATTGTTACTCAAGCTGATCAAGCATTATTACATGCAAGTCCCAAAAGCCATAATATTAGCAAAAACTATGCAATTAAGGCTAAAAGGCCTCTTCTAAAACAAAAATGCAAACTAGAACTCAGAGCAAACGAAAAAAAAGGAATATAGTAAATAAAACCAATAAAACCATATTACTATGATCTGCATACTGCGCTTGGCTGAAGAGTCTGACCGAAAACTGACGCTAGTGAGGCCCGTGGGCCTTACACACAGAGATTGCAAAGTACTCCCCAGCTGACCACAGCAATGCACAGGTGCACCTGTGACTCCATATGCGGCGTTCACCAAGACGTGGCTCATACCCTGCCATTGCTGCCATGTTTGGTGACAGCGCTGCTCCCATGGAGGCCACACAGAGTAGCGACCTGGCATCCTACAGCACTCCACAACACCTCTCCGTCAGGAGTTTGAAAACACTTTTAGCAACTTATTAATCTGAAACTACAAACCTGAAACATACTAAATTTTGTTTTCTACTCCAGTTAATCCGAGGGAATCATCTTATTGGGACCTGCATCCTTACGCCTGACTGAAGAGTCCTGTCGACGTCTGAAGCCTGCGAAGCTTGTGGGCCCTTACAGCAAACTGCGGCACAGTCGCCAGTTGGCCAGCGGTGGTTCACATCCAACCAACTGCTGGTACTGGGAAATTAATCAGAAGAAGTCACACTTATCCCCGCCAATATGCTGGGAACCCAGCGAAACAGCAACTGCGGTTCCCAACCTAAGATGGAGGAAGTTTTGTGCATTTGCAAGCACGACTATACCAACCCGAACCACATGCATACTCACCTGGCAACCCTCATCACCACCGCAACTGCACTGGTTTTCATCACACCAATTGGATCACTAGTGCACTTGTGGCACCATATGCGGCGATCACCAAGACATGTGCTCATACCTACCCATTACTGCCATGATTGGTGACAGCGCTGCAAGCATGGAGGCCACACAGAGTGCGACTTGGCTTCCTACAACTTCTGGAATGCAGCTATTATTCCTGTGAACCACCCATGATGACCACCAGCTAGTGCTACTACACATTGAGGAGAGAGCCATACGAACATCTACACCTGTTGGCTCTACAGGGCATGCCACCCCAATAAATCAGAGGTAACCATCTTAATAATTGCGACCCGTATCCTTACGCTTGCCTGAAGAGTCCTGTTGACGTCTGACGCCTGCGAAGCCTATGGGCCGCAACTAAAGGCTTGCAAGAAATGTCCACTGGCTGATCAATAACGATGCGCAACCATCCGACTGCCGGTACTGGACAAGTTAATCAGAGGAAGCAACACTTATCTCCACCAACTACTGAGAGTCCGTGAAACAGCAGCCATGTCTCCCAACCTAAGATGGAGGAAGTTTGTGCACTTGCATGCACTACCATATCAACCCGAACCACATGCATACTCACCGGCAACCCTCATCACCATTGCAACTGCATTGGTTTTCATCACACCAATTGGATCACTAGTGCACTTGTGGCACCATCTGCGGCGATCACCAAGACATGTGCTCATACCTACCCATTACTGCCATGATTGGTGACAGCGCTGCAAGCATGGAGGCCACACAGAGTGCGACTTGGCTTCCTACAACTTCTGGAATGCAGCTATTATTCCTGTGAACCACCCATGATGACCACCAACTAGTGCTACTGCACATTGAGGAGAGAGCCATACGAACATCTACACCTGTTGGCTCTACAGGGCATGCCACCCCAATAAATCAGAGGTAACCATCTTAATTAATTGCGACCCGTATCCTTACGCTTGCCCGAAGAGTCCTGTTGACGTCTGACGCCTGCGAAGCCTATGGGCCGCAACTAAAGGCTTGCAAGAAATGTCCACTGGCTGATCAATAACGATGCGCAACCATCCGACTGCCGGTACTGGACAAGTTAAACAGAGGAAGCAACACTTATCTCCACCAACTACTGAGAGTCCGTGAAACAGCAGCCATGTCTCCCAACCTAAGATGGAGGAAGTTTGTGCACCTGCATGCACTACCATATTAACCCGAACCACATGCATACTTACCTGGCAACCCTCACCACCATTGCAACCGCATTGGTTCTCATCACACCAATTGGATCACTGGTGCATTTTCGGCACCATCTGCGGCGATCACCAAGACATGTGCTCATACCTACCCATTACTGCCATGATTGGTGACAGCGCTGCAAGTATGGAGGCCACACAGAGTGCGACTTGGCTTCCTGAAACTTCTGGAATGCAACTATTATTCCTGTGAACCACTCCATGATGACCACCAACTAGTGCTATTGCACATTGATGAGAGAGCCATACGAACATCTACACCTGTTGGCTCTACAGGGCATGCCACCCCAATAAATCAGAGGTAACCATCTTAAAATTGCGTCCCGTATCCTTACGCTTGTCCGAAGAGTCCTGTTGACGTCTGACGCCTGCGAAGCCTATGGGCCGCAATTAAAGGCTTGCAAGAAATGTCCACTGGCTGATCAACAACGATGCGCAACCATCCGACTGCCGGTGCTGGACGAGTTAATCAGAGGAAGCAACACTTATCTCCACCAACTACTGAGAGTCCGTGAAACAGCAATCATGTCTCCCAACCTAAGATGGAGGAAGTTTGTGTACTTGCATGCACTACCATATCAACCCAAACCACATGCATACTTACTTGGCAACCCTTACCACCATTGCAACTGCATTGGTTTTCATCACACCAATTGGATCACAGGGGCACCTGTGGCACCATCTGCGGCGATCACCAAGACATGTGCTCATATCTACTTATTACTGCCATGATTGGTGACAGCGCTGCAAGCATGGAGGCCACACAGAGTGCGACTTGGCTTCCTACAACTTCTGGAATGCAGCTATTATTCCTGTGAACCACCCCATGATGACCACCAACAAGTGATACATTGCACATTGATGAGAGAGCCATACGAACATCTACACCTGTTGGCTCTACAGGGCATGCCACCCCAATAAATCAGAGGTAACCATCTTAAAATTGCGTCCCGTATCCTTACGCTTGTCCGAAGAGTCCTGTTGACGTCTGACGCCTGCGAAGCCTATGGGCCGCAATTAAAGGCTTGCAAGAAATGTCCACTGGCTGATCAATAATGATACACAACCATCCGACTGCCGGTACTGGACAAGTTAATCAGAGGAAGCAACACTTATCTCCACCAACCACTGGGAGCCCCGCGTAACAGCAATTATGTCTCCCAATCCAAGATGGAGGAAGGTTGTGCACTTGCATGCACCACCAGGCCAACCTTAGTCACATGCATACTTACCTGGCAACCCTTACAACCATTGCAACTGCCTTGGTTCTCATCATACCAAACTGGTAAATGCCACAGGCCAGAGAGCCCCACTGCGTAGCGATCGTGGCTCTCTGTAATGTCTGAGGCTGATTATTACAATCGCACCTGAAGCTCCATATGCGGAGCAGACACTAATTTCACGGCACATACCACACCGTTACTGCCATGATTGGTGCAAGCGCCGCAAGCAGGAGGCCATACAGCGTAGCGACTTGGTCTCCTGTAGCTTCTGGAATGCAGCCGCTACTCCTGAAAACCTTCATATGATGACCACCAACCAAATGCCACATTGCACTTAAGGAAGGAGCCACATGGACGGCTGTGCCCACTGGCTCCACAGGGTGTGCCACCCAGTTATTCAGAGGAAAGCATCTTAAAATTGCGACCCGTATCCTTACGCCTGTCCGACGAGTCCTGTTGACATCTGACGCTTGCGAAGCCTATGGGCCGTAATAAGGTCTTTGCAAACCAACCAGGACACCTTAACAGGGCCCCTTATCAACACCCTCATCTGGGACGCTGGATCTCTCCCTACAGTTGCAAGCGCCACATTCCACTTCGTGGTTTGAACCTTGCAGCTGGAGGGTCAATGAATGCGGGATCCTGCTAAGATCGGTCGAATGGCCTACGACCCCTAGAAGGAAATAAACACCATTAATTCAACATCAAATACTAACACCTACATTTTTAGAACAGATTAATTACTTAGAAATAAGTTCTTAACTCCGCATAAAAATGATGTTATTAATAGGAAAACAGTGCTACGGTTGCGCCCTGGCCCTGTTAGTAGTTTGTAAGTTAAAACGGTAATTATTGCCTTATCTCTACACGTGCTAATTATTGAAAAGCGCAATCTATGTAACGTTAACAATTATTGTAAAGGCATCTAATTATGATGTAGAAAACAATAAAGAAAGCTGCTCCCATTTTGACGGGCGCAGTCCTACTAGTGTTAGCATCGACTACACAGACAGAAAAAAAAAGCTATTATTCCTGTGAACCACCCCATGATGACCACCAACTAGTGCTACTGCACATTGATGAGAGAGCCATACGAACATCTACACCTGTTGGCTCTACAGGGCATGCCACCCCAATTAATCAGAGGTAACCATCTTAAAATTGCGTCCCGTATCCTTACGCTTGTCCGAAGAGTCCTGTTGACGTCTGACGCCTGCGAAGCCTATGGGCCGCAATTAAAGGCTCGCAAGAAATGCCCACTGGCTGATCAATAACGATGCGCAACCATCCGACTGCCGGTATTGGACAAGTTATATCAGAGGAAGCAACACTTATCTCCACCAACTACTGGGAGTCCGTGAAACAGCAATCATGTCTCCCAACTTAAGATGGAGGAAGTTTGTGCACCTGCATGCACTACCATATTAACCCGAACCACATGCATACTTACCTGGCAACCCTCACCACCATTGCAACCGCATTGGTTCTCATCACACCAATTGGATCACTGGTGCATTTTTGGCACCATCTGCGGCGATCACCAAGACATGTGCTCATACCTACCCATTACTGCCATGATTGGTGACAGCGCTGCAAGTATGGAGGCCACACAGAGTGCGACTTGGCTTCCTGAAACTTCTGGAATGCAACTATTATTCCTGTGAACCACTCCATGATGACCACCAACTAGTGCTATTGCACATTGATGAGAGAGCCATACGAACATCTACACCTGTTGGCTCTACAGGGCATGCCACCCCAATAAATCAGAGGTAACCATCTTAAAATTGCGTCCCGTATCCTTACGCTTGTCCGAAGAGTCCTGTTGACGTCTGACGCCTGCGAAGCCTATGGGCCGCAATTAAAGGCTTGCAAGAAATGTCCACTGGCTGATCAACAACGATGCGCAACCATCCGACTGCCGGTGCTGGACGAGTTAATCAGAGGAAGCAACACTTATCTCCACCAACTACTGAGAGTCCGTGAAACAGCAATCATGTCTCCCAACCTAAGATGGAGGAAGTTTGTGTACTTGCATGCACTACCATATCAACCCAAACCACATGCATACTTACTTGGCAACCCTTACCACCATTGCAACTGCATTGGTTTTCATCACACCAATTGGATCACAGGGGCACCTGTGGCACCATCTGCGGCGATCACCAAGACATGTGCCCATATCTACTTATTACTGCCATGATTGGTGACAGCGCTGCAAGCATGGAGGCCACACAGAGTGCGACTTGGCTTCCTACAACTTCTGGAATGCAGCTATTATTCCTGTGAACCACCCCATGATGACCACCAACAAGTGATACATTGCACATTGATGAGAGAGCCATACGAACATCTACACCTGTTGGCTCTACAGGGCATGCCACCCCAATAAATCAGAGGTAACCATCTTAAAATTGCGTCCCGTATCCTTACGCTTGTCCGAAGAGTCCTGTTGACGTCTGACGCCTGCGAAGCCTATGGGCCGCAATTAAAGGCTTGCAAGAAATGTCCACTGGCTGATCAATAATGATACACAACCATCCGACTGCCGGTACTGGACAAGTTAATCAGAGGAAGCAACACTTATCTCCACCAACCACTGGGAGCCCCGCGTAACAGCAATTATGTCTCCCAATCCAAGATGGAGGAAGGTTGTGCACTTGCATGCACCACCAGGCCAACCTTAGTCACATGCATACTTACCTGGCAACCCTTACAACCATTGCAACTGCCTTGGTTCTCATCATACCAAACTGGTAAATGCCACAGGCCAGAGAGCCCCACTGCGTAGCGATCGTGGCTCTCTGTAATGTCTGAGGCTGATTATTACAATCGCACCTGAAGCTCCATATGCGGAGCAGACACTAATTTCACGGCACATACCACACCGTTACTGCCATGATTGGTGCAAGCGCCGCAAGCAGGAGGCCATACAGCGTAGCGACTTGGTCTCCTGTAGCTTCTGGAATGCAGCCGCTACTCCTGAAAACCTTCATATGATGACCACCAACCAAATGCCACATTGCACTTAAGGAAGGAGCCACATGGACGGCTGTGCCCACTGGCTCCACAGGGTGTGCCACCCAGTTATTCAGAGGAAAGCATCTTAAAATTGCGACCCGTATCCTTACGCCTGTCCGACGAGTCCTGTTGACATCTGACGCTTGCGAAGCCTATGGGCCGTAATAAGGTCTTTGCAAACCAACCAGGACACCTTAACAGGGCCCCTTATCAACACCCTCATCTGGGACGCTGGATCTCTCCCTACAGTTGCAAGCGCCACATTCCACTTCGTGGTTTGAACCTTGCAGCTGGAGGGTCAATGAATGCGGGATCCTGCTAAGATCGGTCGAATGGCCTACGACCCCTAGAAGGAAATAAACACCATTAATTCAACATCAAATACTAACACCTACATTTTTAGAACAGATTAATTACTTAGAAATAAGTTCTTAACTCCGCATAAAAATGATGTTATTAATAGGAAAACAGTGCTACGGTTGCGCCCTGGCCCTGTTAGTAGTTTGTAAGTTAAAACGGTAATTATTGCCTTATCTCTACACGTGCTAATTATTGAAAAGCGCAATCTATGTAACGTTAACTATTATTGTAAAGGCATCTAATTATGATGTAGAAAACAATAAAGAAAGCTGCTCCCATTTTGACGGGCGCAGTCCTACTAGTGTTAGCATCGACTACACAGACAGAAAAAAAAAAATTTAAATTTAGTACAAATCAGTTCATGAACAATACCACAATGCAGTGGGAAAAAAAATTTAAACCAATTTCGCATGGTTTAATAGTGTTTTTAACAAATTAAAATTCGTACGCGATGCCAATGAAAAATTTTCTTCGGTCGCCATCTTGCAAAAGCTCTCTCACGGAGTTCGCTATGCATATATGCACATTCTTAATCAATTAAATTAACAATAAATCATAAATTGTTTAAACAATGAGTAGGCTGCTCAAAATATTTACTAAAAATTTAAAAGAAAAATTAAAAAGAATAAACTGAAAGTATGGGAAACTTTTATTAATCTAAAACACATAAAACAAATTGGATAACCCTTAAAAAGATGGACCCCAAAGTAAAAAATAAAAGTGCATATGAGTGTTGTTAATTTATGTATTATTTAATGTTAGTGCTCATTTATATGTCAATATTGTTACATGTGTAGGGAGACTGTACATTGTTGCTCCCCCCCTCCTCCTATATAACGGGGCCAGACATCGGCCGCCTCATAATCAATCGGAGTGAAATTGACAAGTAATGTGAATCGCTAATTGGTTGCTAATTTGATAAATTAGCAACAAATGAAAGAACAAAATAAGAAAACCAGTGATCTCATTACATAACATGACATGAGCCAGCACATGTGCATATACACACATACATACACACCAGTGCACCAACACTCATTGCCACTCTCAAAAGCTCCCCCAATAATACAGCTACTCGCGTAAAGTAAGAGTACTACTTGTTACCCAATCCACTCTCTCCCTTAAAATTTACCAAACCTCTCTTACACGCAACCAATTAAAACTGACCTAAGAGAGTGTGATAAAAAAAAAACAAAAAACTGACCCATACAAGAAAACTTTTAAAACCCATGATTTTACTAAAATATTAAAACAACAAATATAAATTTATAAATGCATTACATGACAAACAAATCAGCAGGAAAATATGTAAATAATAAATTGAAGAAATAAATTAAAACAATTACGTCAAATAACTACATGACACGTGGTCTACTACTGTACAGCAAAATAAAATTAATAAATAATTACGCCAATAATACTTGGAAAACTTGCAAAATAGGAAACCACGACAAACTAATGTACATAACCTAAGCTGAAAACCTGAAAAAGAAAACAAAGCATGATAAATTACTAAAGATAAATAAGCATTTCCAACACACAGAAATCTTGATTCCCCCCTTACTATGCGTAGCGCCACATTTCACCCTGTGATTTGAACCTAATGCAAGGTAGGGGTCCAGGATTACAAGATTCTGACTTAATACGGTCCAATGGCCAATTCAACTCCTGTACTGGAGAGCTAATCAGAGGAAGGAATACTTAACTCCACCAACACCTTGACCCCTGCAACGTAATGGCTAGGTCCCCTAGCCACAAGAAAAGAAACTCAAACCCCTGAATACAGTAACTGACCAATTACATCACCCACTATGGCTAATATGCAACATCTAGGCTGCCTTAATAATACACCCGTTACTCCACACAAGAAGCCTTCAATGGTCAATGCCACACGTAATATTGCCGCCGACACAGCATGAAATGATACAAAACACTAGGAACTACACGCTGATTACTTGCCCTGTGCAGCATTGGAAAGCAACCATTACTACTGTAAACAAACTTACGATGAACATCTACAGACTGCATTGCACTCTTAGGATAAGAATTATATCAACTCGTTTTCCAATGGCTGTACATGTGTGCGCCAATCCAGCTGATTCCTAATGAAACCTGTACTCCTCCGCCATACTGAAGAAATTAGTGGACACCCAGCTCTAGTGCTGCCTGCGTACAACATTCGAAACCTTGCCATACATATTAAGCCTGCAAATTTAAATACTCAATCTGCAACGACTGTAATCATACCAGATGCATTAAAACGAATCTATCCAATATCACCAATGTACTGAAACCAAGTATTTCCCTTGCAATGCACAGCGCTACATCCCGTCTAGGCGGCTTGAACCTTGCAGGGCTAAGGGATTATACCACTGAATTTCAGTTGATTAAACCGAGGAAACCATATTACTGTGACCTGACACAGAGATTGCAAAATATTCACCAGCTAATCACAGCGATGCTCATTCATCTGACTACTGACACTGGAAAATTACTCAGAGGAAGCAATACTCTACCCCACTAACACCACAGCTAAGAACCAACAAATAGGAACTCTAAAAATCTTACAAAAACAAACACCATGCAATTTTGGATTAGAAGACCCCTTTTGCAATTAAAACGCAAACTATAATACTGACACACCCTACTTGCCACCAATGAGTCCAAGTGATGCCCTACCTAAAACTCTGTGGAGAAGCTCAACCAACCGGAGTTGTGCCTGGTTGACTGAACAGACCTACGTGAGATGCATCCTCCTTGGACGCCGAAAGTCATTGTTACTCAAGCTGATCAAGCATTATTACATGCAAGTTCAAAAACCATAATATTAGCAAAAACTATGCAATTAAGACTAAAAGGCCTCTTCTAAAACAAAAATGCAAACTAGAACTCAGAGCAAACGAAAAAAAAAGGAATATAGTAAATAAAACCAATAAAACCATATTACTATGATCTGCATACTGCGCTTGGCTGAAGAGTCTGACCGAAAACTGACGCTAGTGAGGCCCGTGGGCCTTACACACAGAGATTGCAAAGTACTCACCAGCTGACCACAGCAATGCCCAGGTGCACCTGTGACTCCATATGCGGCGTTCACCAAGACGTGGCTCATACCCTGCCATTGCTGCCATGATTGGTGACAGCGCCGCTTACATGGAAACCACACAGAGTAGCGACCTGGCATCCTGCAGCACTCCACAACACCTCTCCGTCAGGAGATTGAAAACACTTTTAGCAACTTACTAATCTGAAACTACAAACCTGAAACATACTAAATTTTGTTTTCTACTCCAGTTAATCCGAGGGAATCATCTTATTGGGACCTGCATCCTTACGCCTGACTGAAGAGTCCTGTCGACGTCTGAAGCCTGCGAAGCTTGTGGGCCCTTACAGCAAATTGCGGCACATTCGCCAGTTGACCAGCGGTGGTTCACATCCAACCAACTGCCGTTACTGGGAAATTAATCAGAAGAAGTCACACTTATCCCCGCCAATATGCTGGGAACCCAGCGAAACAGCAACTGCGTCTCCCAATCTAAGATGGAGGAAGTATTGTGCATTTGCAAGCACGATTATACCAACCCGAACTACATACATACTCACCTGGCAACCCTCATCACCATTGCAACTGCATTGGTCTTCATCACACCAAATGGATCACTAGTGCACTTGTGGCACCATCTGCGGCGATCACCAAGACATGTGCTCATACCTACCCATTACTGCCATGATTGGTGACAGCGCTGCAAGCATGGAGACCACACAAAGCGCGACTTAGCTTCCTGAAACTTCAGGAATGCAGCTACTACTCCTATGAACCACCCCGTGATGACCACCAATTAGTGCTACGCTGCACACTGAGGAGAGAGCCATACGAACATCTGCACCCATTGGCTCTACAGGGCATGCCACCCCAATAAATCAGAGGTAACCATCTTAAAATTGCGTCCCGTATCCTTACGCTTGCCCGAAGAGTCCTGTTGACGTCTGACGCCTGCGAGGCCTATGGGCCGCAATTAAAGGCTTGTAAGAAATGTCCACTGGCTGACCAACAACGATGTGCAACCATCTGGCTGCCGGTACTGGGCGAGTTAATCAGAGGAAGCAACACTTATCTCCACCAACTACTGGGAGCCCCGCGAAACACCAATTGCGTCTCCCAACCTAAGATGGAGGAAGTTTTGTGCATTTGCAAGCACGATTATACCAACCCGAACTACATACATACTCACCTGGCAACCCTCATCACCATTGCAACTGCATTGGTTTTCATCACACCAAATGGATCACTAGTGCACTTGTGGCACCATCTGCGGCGATCACCAAGACATGTGCTCATACCTACCCATTACTGCCATGATTGGTGACAGCGCTGCAAGCATGGAGACCACACAAAGCGCGACTTAGCTTCCTGAAACTTCAGGAATGCAGCTACTACTCCTATGAACCACCCCGTGATGACCACCAATTAGTGCTACGCTGCACACTGAGGAGAGAGCCATACGAACATCTGCACCCATTGGCTCTACAGGGCATGCCACCCCAATAAATCAGAGGTAACCATCTTAGAATTGCGTCCCGTATCCTTACGCTTGTCCGAAGAGTCCTGTTGACGTCTGACGCCTGCGAATGCCTATGGGCCACAATAAAAGTCTTGCAAGAAATGTCCATTGGCCGATCAATAATGATGTTCATTCATCTGACTGCCGGCACTGGACGAGTTAATCAGAGGAAGCAACACTTATCTCCACCAACCGCTGGGAGCCCTGCGAAACAGCAATTATGTCTCTCAACCTAAGATGGAGGAAGTTTGTGCACTTGCATGCACTACTAGGCCAACCCTAGTCACATGCATACTTACCTGGCAACCCTCACAACCATTGCAACTGCCTTGGTTCTCATCATACCAAACTGGTAAAATGCCACAGCCTAGAGAGCCCCACTGCGTACGCGATCGTGGCTCTCTGCAGTGTCTGAGGCTGATTATTACAATTGCACCTGAAGCTCCATGTGCGAAGCAGACACTGATACATGGCTCATACCTTACCACTACTGCCATGATTGGTGAAAGCGCCGCAAGCAGGAGACCACACAGCGTAGCGACTTGGTCTTCTGCAGCTTTTAGAATGCAGCCGCTACTCCTGAAAACCCCTTATGATGACCACCAACCAAATGCCACATTGCACTTAAGGAAAGAGCCACCTGGACGACTGCGCCCACTGGCTCCACAGGGCGTGCCATCCCAATTAATCAGAGGTAACCATCTTAAAATTGCGACCCGTATCCTTACGCCTGTCCGACGAGTCCTGTTGACATCTGACGCTCGCGAAGCCTATGGGCCGCAACAAGGTCTTTGCAAACCATCCAGGACACCTTAACAGGGCCCCTTATCAACACCCTCATCTGGGACGCTGGATCTCCCCCTACAGTTGCAAGCGCCACATTCCACTTCGTGGTTTGAACCTTGCAGCTGTAGGGACCAAGGAAGCAGGATCCTGCTAACATCGGCCCAATGGCCAACGACTCCTGGAAGGAAGCTGAACACCATTAATCAACATCAAATACTAACACCTTCATTACTATTACAGATTAATTGCTTAGAAATAAGTTCTTAATTTCACATAAAAAATGATGTTATTAATAGGAAAACAGTGCTATGGTTGCGCCCTGGCCTTGTTAGTAGTTTGTAAGCTAAAACGGCAATTGCCTTATCCCTACAGGTGCTAATTATTGTCAAGCGCCATCTTTGTAAACGTTAACAATTATTGTAAAGGCATCTAATTATGATGTAGAACACAATAAAGCAAGCTGCTCCCATATTGACGGGCGCAGTCCTACTAGTGATAGCATCGACTACACAGACAGAAAAAAAGAGCTCCGTGAAATTTATTATTTTTGCTGAAAGTGGTGATAATTAATTCAAATAAACTGTTTTAAACAAGTGATGCTGCAAGGCACTAACTACTGACGACCCAAAAAGGGAAAATTTCTCTATAATTAAACAATTAAAGAGATAAGTATAAAACTTCTTGACAAACTCCACCTGAACGCGCAGAAAAAAGCCGCCATATTCTTTTTTCACACCGACGCCCGTCTCAAAAAGTAAAACCCATTAAAAACCACAAAAAACACACCCAAACTGCACACGAAGCTCATTAAAACATTAAACAAATAGGACCTGTCAAATAAAAGTTAACAAAGTTAAATAAAATATAAACTAATTAGTCAAATTGCAAAATTCAGTTACTCATACATACAAAGCCTCTGCGCCAGTGAAGCTGTTCTCACCCACCAATACAAGCGCAACCGGAGAGAGCCCACCCACCAATACAAGCGCACTGAAGAGAGACCCAAGTCTAACTCTTCCCAGCAGCGCTGCCGGCTTACTACCCGAGAGAGAGATTAAACTGTAAATCCTCTCACCTACTACTTTTTAGCGCAAAACTTCATTAACGCCGTTTCTACTACTAAATATCAAACAGACAGAAAACGTAGCAACTCCAGTTATGTCCAAAGCAAATTCAAACTGCTCCCCTTCACCAGTCGTCTCGCAGGATTCATCCTCAGACAACGACGAAATTAGCTCTGAAACAATGGAACAAGAAATTACTAATATTACTTCCAAACCGGACCTCCACTCAACACTCAAGTCAATTAATGATTATAAACTCGCAGTAGGCTTTACTAAACCAGGCCCACTATCCAGTAAAAGGAAAAGAAAAACCCTCCCTCCTCCCTCTGTTGCTGCACCCAAACGAACAAAACAATATGACAATCCCAAAAACGTTACTAAAATCCTAAACAATTCTACTACTGCCACTAAAGTACGTACTGAAACTAAACCTGATGAGCAAGATGAACCTGAGGTTCTAACCAGCATCCTAGAGGTAAAAAGACCCTCAATTGGTAGCAATGCTGAAGAACTACTTAAAGGGAACCGAATTTCCCTAGCTAATATTCCTCAGATCATACGAGATATGAATCTCACTCCTATGCAACATGCAGGCAACGTCTCCGAAGTGGATATTATAAACCTTACCCCTCCCTCCTCACCCCACTCGGACTTTCAACTAGTCCAAAGCAAGAGGAAAAGAAGAAGCAACGTGAGATTCTCATCATCTTCTTTATCACCGCTATCACCATCACCTAAGAATAATAAAAATAAGAAAGCCGCAGCAAACAACGAAAGCAATAATAAAAAGAATAGTTACACCAATATCCTTACACAACCGGATAACAATAATGTATCCAATAAGCCGACAAATGAACCCACCAAACCAAATCCCACCCCCTCTGAAAAGAACAATACACCTCCCATTTTTATACAAAAATGTGACAATGTCCAGCTGCTAATTTCCAAGCTAAAACACGCGAATGGAACTAAGAATAATTTCTTAACCACTAGTACCAAAGACAAGGGTCTAAGAATTGACTGCGAGGATGAAGCCTCCTACTCACGGATACTCTCAATATTAAATAGTGAAGGCGTCAATATGCATACCCATCAACCAAAAAATGAAAGAGGTTACAGGATAATAATCAGAAACCTCCACTACTCCACTACATATGAAGATATCAAGAAATCGCTACTAAAAAACGGCTTTAAAACCAGATACGTCAACAACATTAAACACAAAGTCACTAAGAAACCGATGGACCTGTTCGAAGCCGAACTTGAACCAAAACCTAATAATGAAAACGATAGGGTGCTGAAAATTAAATCGCTGGGAAGCCAAAGAGTGGTTATTGAGAGGCAACTTAGAAGGGCTGGACCTGTGCAATGCCACAGGTGCCAATCCTTCGGACATAGTAAAAACTACTGCAGAAGACCATTTGTTTGTGTCAAGTGTGCAGGCGACCATCCCTCGACACAGTGTGCACATACTAGGATAACCTCCCCAACATGTGCAAACTGCAGAAAAGGACATGTCGCCAGCTACAAGGGCTGCGACACATATAAAAAAGAACTAAATAACATCCTTGCAAAGAAAATGCAAGCAGCAGAGTCAAACAATGCCTTCCCCAAAAACCAAACTGGAAACTACGGAGCGACGCACAACACTAAACAAATAAACACCTATTCCAACTATAGAAAAGCCAGCAACCCAAAACTAACCAATAAAACACCCATTCCGAACTG
Organism: Drosophila kikkawai; assembly: GCF_030179895.1. Taxonomy (NCBI): domain Eukaryota; kingdom Metazoa; phylum Arthropoda; class Insecta; order Diptera; family Drosophilidae; genus Drosophila; species Drosophila kikkawai. The sequence goes on along the minus strand of NW_027222512.1, from coordinate 42,081 downwards.
GAACAAGTCCAACAAACAAACATTACCACATACCACAAAACAACAGAATAAGCAAACACATTTAAACCAACAGCAGGTACCGATAACAAATGCACCAACATACAGCCAAATAGTTAAAGGCAACCGCTACAATGCTGAACCGCAATACAAAAATAATAAAAGGCAGCAAACTAAAAACCCAGCGGAAAAGCATTTAGCCAATTTTAGGGAAATGCTGGAAGCTGAAAACCAAATAAACAATAACAACACCCATACCCCTGTTACAGATACCCCTGTTAAGTCAAATCCAACTGCTGAACTGCAAATAGTAAAGCTAGACAAAATCCTAGAAGCAGTCCACATGAGCTTGACAGCAGTGGCTGAAATGGGGAAGAAAACGGATGCCCTTATCTCCTGTCTGATAATGGTTGTCTCACAACTTCCAGCAGCTAACCCTAACATCCTAAATGCAGTTAATGACATCAACAATGCCTAATATTAATTCCACTGCGACAAACAAAATATTAAAGTTAGCCAGCTGGAATGCTTGCGGACTAAAAAATAAAATATTAGAACTGGAAATTTTCATTAAAAATAATAACATAGATGTAATGATGATAACTGAAACAAAAGTAACAATTAAAGAAAATGCTAATCTTGACAAAATTAACCCTTACAACATACCGGGATATATTATGTACAACTCCCCCCACCCCTCAGGAAGGAAAAAAGGGGGAGCGGCAACTTATATTAGAGCAAACATTAGACACTCTGCGCTCCAAAGCGTATCGTTTGAATGCATACAATGTGCCCCTATAGCAATTACAACAAATAACTCTGAAGTTATTACCGTATCCGCGGTATACTGCCCCCCAATATTTAAATGGAGCAAACTTCACTTCCAAAACTTATTCAGCCACATGAATAAATTCACACATGGATCCAAATATATACTTTCTGGCGATTGGAATGCGAAGCATTCATGGTGGGGATGCCCCCGCTCTTGTAATAGAGGGAAAGCCCTCATCGAAGCTATCCAAAGCTTTAATAAACTTAAAGTGCTGGCTACTGGAGGAGCCACCCACTTCCCACACGATACAAGAAAAACGCCTTCAGCCATCGATTTTACGCTTTATGCTGGCATAAAGGACCTAAGAATACGTACCTATTCATTGAATGAGTTACCTTCTGATCATATACCTATTATTACTGAACTCACAACAGATGGAGACGCTATCATAAGAGCTCCTAATACCCGTATTCTCCCAGGATACGCAAGCATCAAAACCTTCCGAAACATACTAAACTCCCGTATCAAACACCAAACCAAACTCGATACTAGCCTTGAAATAGATGAAGCAGTTAATACCCTAATGGAGGACATTTACTATGCAGCAGATGCCTGTACTCTCAAAAGCAAATGGCAACTAAACCAAAGAGCTCTAGTTAATCCAATTAAATTAGACAAACAAATTGAAAAACATCTACAAATCAGAAAGCTGCTCAAAAAGCGATACATCTCCTCCCCTACACCAGTCTTATATAATGAAATAAAGAAAGCAAACAAAACATTAAAAATACTACTAAAGAACTTCAAAAATAAACAAACAAATAAACTGTTTTCTAAACTAGACCCTACAGACAGGTACCGAATGCAGAAACTATGGAGAATCACAAGTAAATTTAAGAGGCAACCGGAGCCGAACTGGCCACTAAAACTAGAAGAAAACAATAAAATACACTGGACTAAAGACTCAGAGGAAAAAACTGAAGCATTCGTAACCCACCTCGAACAAAGATTTTCTCCTAAGTTAATTAACTCTCAATCCTTTAGGGAAAAGATAATAGCTGAAAAAGAAGACTTAATAAGAATTAAAAAATACCTCACCAAACCCAAATGGCTACAAAGGCAACGAGACAAGGAGACAAACGATGCCTCCAACCTTCCGTTCCTCCCCATTAATCCCAAAGAATTGATCACGCAAATCAAATTACTACAAAACAAAAAAGCCCCTGGTGCGGATAAAATTGACAATAGAATAATAAAGTCCCTCCCTTACAAAGCAATTATCAACCTGACAAACATCTTCAATGCAATCTTGAGAACTGGCCACTTCCCTGCGGCTTGGAAAAAGGCAGCTATTACGATGATTAGAAAACCTGGAAAAAGTGTGCACGATGTTGCCTCATACAGACCTATAAGCCTTCTAGCTGGTTTCTCAAAATTATTTGAAACCCTCCTGATGGACCGCCTGTTCAAACATGAAAGCTTTAGCAATGCCCTACCGAACCACCAATTCGGATTTAGGAAGCTACACAGCACCGAACAACAATTAGCCAGGACAACGCAATTCATCATGAGGGCACAAGAGGAAAGCAAATACTGCTCTGCAGTATTTGTTGATGTTAGCGAAGCCTTCGACAGAGTCTGGCACGAAGGCCTACTCCTAAAACTAATAAAACTCCTCCCATATAACCTATACAAAGTCTTGGAAAGCTACCTGTCAAACAGATCCTTCGCAGTGAACGGACCAAATGGAACAACCTCCAGAACTGGTGAAATCAATGCAGGTGTCCCGCAAGGAAGCGTATTAGGCCCTATACTATACAATATCTATACATCCGACATACCTCTGCCACATATAGATAGATTCAGAGACAATTATTCCATAAATCCGTATACTAGCAGGATGTTATCCACTTATGCCGACGATACCATCATCATGTGTTCCCAATACGAAGCGAAACAGGCAATAAGAACTAACGAGTTATACCTAAAACACCTAATGGAATGGGCCCAAAACTGGTGCATAAGTCTTAATCCAGCAAAAACCACGCATGTTCTCTTTTGTAAGCGAACAGTGGCCAACGGCATATCTAAGATGTCACCTCTAATGAACAATCAACCAATTAATAATAAACACCAGCATAAATACTTGGGGGTAATCTTGGACAGGCAATTAAACCTCTGTGCAAACACCAAGGAGCTAATAAACAAAGTCAGAGCTACTGCAAAAAGACTAGACTGGATAATAGGGAAGAACAGCAATATGTCTAAAGCAAACAAAATCCTTATACAAAAACAACTCATTGCCCCCATCTGGCAATATGCCCTACCAGTCTGGGGCGCTCTAGTGTCTGACACACAGTTCCATAAAGTTGAAGCGGTACAAAACATCTTAATACGAAAAATAGTCAAAGCAGACAGATACACCAGAAACGCTGACATTAGAGAACTCTATAAAGTAGAACCGCTAAAAGACACGTACAAAAAATTTAATGACAGATATGCCCTCTCACTATCCACACACACCAACCCTGAAGCAGCAAACATATACTACAACCCCTTTATACCCGAGCGCATCAATCATCCCAGATATATAAAGCAATTACAAGAACATATACTTCCAGCCAAGGATCCAACCAATAATAACACTATCGTCGACCTAACAACCGATAATCCGACCATCGACCTAACAAATGACAACCTGCAACACGACCCACAACCCAACTTGAAAAACGGCCTCCCTACCCTAATAGAGCTTGAAGAGCAAACGTTACTACTAGCAAGAAAGGAAAGTACAAGAGCCAGACATGAGGCATGGCAAGAGGAAAAACGATTAATGTACGAAACTGCCAAGGCAGGTGGTCCAGTTTGTGACTACACATGCATGGACTGGATAAAATATCTTGCTAAAAGCCTCAAAGATGGAACGGCTACTCGTTGGGAAACTGCAGAAAAGATAAAATATGAACCTGATCACATACAAAGAATGGTCATGACCCCTTTGGAACCCCATGAATACCCACCACCCACCCAGGAACAAATACTAAGTACAAACCTGATAGAAATACGCAACAAACTAATAGCACTAGTAGATGAAGAGGAAATAAATGCAATATTATGACACCAGTACACACCTAATCCACTTAATACACTGAATACACTGTCCACTTGCTCTCTCACCTGACTGAAGAATCCTACGGGAAATCTGACACTCGTGAAGATTGCTGGATAGTAGTAAAAACCTTGAAACCGTATAAATCGCCTACAAGCCCAGTAAACTCAATACCCCATTATCGCTATGAGCTCTTCTAAACAGGGCTCCCCAATAAAATCAACGCACAGAAAGCCTGTCTCCCTCCTAAAGCTGCATAGCGCTACATTCCACTTTGTGGTTTGAACCTTGCAGTTTTGGGGGCAGAAGAAACAGGTTTCTGACCTAGCCAACTCTTAGTAACTGATCTCTTCCCTTACAATGCATAGCGCTACATCCCGCCTTATGGCAGCTTGAACCTTGCAATGCTAAGGGACTATCACAGAGACTGAAAATACTCACCAGCTGACTACAACAATGCTCAGGTGCACCTGTGACTCCATATTGCGGCGCGCACCAAGACATGGCTCATACCTTACCATTACTGCCATGATTGGTGACAGCGCCGCTCACATGGAAGCCACACAGAGTAGCAACCTGGCTTCCTGCGGCATGCTACGACACCTCCCCACCAGGAGATAGAAAACACTATTAGCAACTTGCTAATCTACAGCTACAAATCTGAAACATACTAAACTCTGTTTTCTACTCCAGCTAATCCGAGGAAATCTTCTCATTAGGACCTGCATCCTTACGCCTGAACTGAAGAGTCCTGTTGACGTCTGATACTTGCGAAGCTTGCGGCCCCTCACAGCAAATTGCGATATACTTGCCAGTTGACCAGCGGTGGTGCACATCCATAAAACTGCCGATACTGGGAAATTAATCAGAGGAAATAAAACTTATCTCCACCAACTACTGAGAGTCCGTGAAACAGCAGTCATGTCTCCCAACTTAAGATGGAGGTAGTCTGTGCATTTGCATGCACTACCATATCAACCCGAACCACATGCATACTTACCTGGCAACCCTCACCACCTTTGCAACTGCATTGGTTTTCATCACACCAATTGGATCACTGGTGCACTTTTGGCACCATCTGCGGCGATCACCAAGACATGTGCTCATACCTACCCATTACTGCCATGATTGGTGACAACGCTGCAATGCATGGAGGCCACACAGAGAGCGATTTGGCTTCCTACAACTTCTGGAATGCAGCTATTATTCCTGTGAACCACCCCATGATGACCACCAACTAGTGCTACTGCACATTGATGAGAGAGCCATATGAACATCTACACCTGTCGGCTCTACAGGGCATGCCACCCCAATTAATCAGAGGTAACCATCTTAAAATTGCGTCCCGTATCCTTACGCCTGTCCGAAGAGTCCTGTTGACGTCTGACGCCTGCGAAGCCTATGGGCCGCAATTAAAGGCTCGCAAGAAATGCCCACTGGCTGATCAATAACGATGCGCAACCATCCGACTGCCGGTATTGGACAAGTTATATCAGAGGAAGCAACACTTATCTCCACCAACTACTGGGAGTCCGTGAAACAGCAATCATGTCTCCCAACTTAAGATGGAGGAAGTTTGTGCACCTGCATGCACTACCATATTAACCCGAACCACATGCATACTTACCTGGCAACCCTCACCACCATTGCAACCGCATTGGTTCTCATCACACCAATTGGATCACTGGTGCATTTTCGGCACCATCTGCGGCGATCACCAAGACATGTGCTCATACCTACCCATTACTGCCATGATTGGTGACAGCGCTGCAAGTATGGAGGCCACACAGAGTGCGACTTGGCTTCCTGAAACTTCTGGAATGCAACTATTATTCCTGTGAACCACTCCATGATGACCACCAACTAGTGCTATTGCACATTGATGAGAGAGCCATACGAACATCTACACCTGTTGGCTCTACAGGGCATGCCACCCCAATAAATCAGAGGTAACCATCTTAAAATTGCGTCCCGTATCCTTACGCTTGTCCGAAGAGTCCTGTTGACGTCTGACGCCTGCGAAGCCTATGGGCCGCAATTAAAGGCTTGCAAGAAATGTCCACTGGCTGATCAACAACGATGCGCAACCATCCGACTGCCGGTGCTGGACGAGTTAATCAGAGGAAGCAACACTTATCTCCACCAACTACTGAGAGTCCGTGAAACAGCAATCATGTCTCCCAACCTAAGATGGAGGAAGTTTGTGTACTTGCATGCACTACCATATCAACCCAAACCACATGCATACTTACTTGGCAACCCTTACCATCATTGCAACTGCATTGGTTTTCATCACACCAATTGGATCACAGGGGCACCTGTGGCACCATCTGCGGCGATCACCAAGACATGTGCTCATATCTACTTATTACTGCCATGATTGGTGACAGCGCTGCAAGCATGGAGGCCACACAGAGTGCGACTTGGCTTCCTACAACTTCTGGAATGCAGCTATTATTCCTGTGAACCACCCCATGATGACCACCAACAAGTGATACATTGCACATTGATGAGAGAGCCATACGAACATCTACACCTGTTGGCTCTACAGGGCATGCCACCCCAATAAATCAGAGGTAACCATCTTAAAATTGCGTCCCGTATCCTTACGCTTGTCCGAAGAGTCCTGTTGACGTCTGACGCCTGCGAAGCCTATGGGCCGCAATTAAAGGCTTGCAAGAAATGTCCACTGGCTGATCAATAATGATACACAACCATCCGACTGCCGGTACTGGACAAGTTAATCAGAGGAAGCAACACTTATCTCCACCAACCACTGGGAGCCCCGCGTAACAGCAATTATGTCTCCCAATCCAAGATGGAGGAAGGTTGTGCACTTGCATGCACCACCAGGCCAACCTTAGTCACATGCATACTTACCTGGCAACCCTTACAACCATTGCAACTGCCTTGGTTCTCATCATACCAAACTGGTAAATGCCACAGGCCAGAGAGCCCCACTGCGTAGCGATCGTGGCTCTCTGTAATGTCTGAGGCTGATTATTACAATCGCACCTGAAGCTCCATATGCGGAGCAGACACTAATTTCACGGCACATACCACACCGTTACTGCCATGATTGGTGCAAGCGCCGCAAGCAGGAGGCCATACAGCGTAGCGACTTGGTCTCCTGTAGCTTCTGGAATGCAGCCGCTACTCCTGAAAACCTTCATATGATGACCACCAACCAAATGCCACACTGCACTTAAGGAAGGAGCCACATGGACGGCTGTGCCCACTGGCTCCACAGGGTGTGCCACCCAGTTATTCAGAGGAAAGCATCTTAAAATTGCGACCCGTATCCTTACGCCTGTCCGACGAGTCCTGTTGACATCTGACGCTTGCGAAGCCTATGGGCCGTAATAAGGTCTTTGCAAACCAACCAGGACACCTTAACAGGGCCCCTTATCAACACCCTCATCTGGGACGCTGGATCTCTCCCTACAGTTGCAAGCGCCACATTCCACTTCGTGGTTTGAACCTTGCAGCTGGAGGGTCAATGAATGCGGGATCCTGCTAAGATCGGTCGAATGGCCTACGACCCCTAGAAGGAAATAAACACCATTAATTCAACATCAAATACTAACACCTACATTTTTAGAACAGATTAATTACTTAGAAATAAGTTCTTAACTCCGCATAAAAATGATGTTATTAATAGGAAAACAGTGCTACGGTTGCGCCCTGGCCCTGTTAGTAGTTTGTAAGTTAAAACGGTAATTATTGCCTTATCTCTACACGTGCTAATTATTGAAAAGCGCAATCTATGTAACGTTAACAATTATTGTAAAGGCATCTAATTATGATGTAGAAAACAATAAAGAAAGCTGCTCCCATTTTGACGGGCGCAGTCCTACTAGTGTTAGCATCGACTACACAGACAGAAACAAAATGAATTAAATTCGTTTTCGAGTTAAACAATAATGGAAAAAATTTAAATTTACTACAAATCAGTTCATGAACAATACCACAATGCAGTGATGATAAATTTAAACCAATTTCGCATGGTTTAATAGTGTTTTTTAACAAATTAAAATTCGCACGCGAGGCCAATGAAAAATTTTCTTCAATCGCCATCTTGTAAAAGCTCTTTTATGGAGTTCGCTATGCAAAAATGCATAGTTTCATTAATCAAATTAGCAATAAATTATAAAATGTTTTATTCAAGAGTAGGCTGCACATCAATACCCAAATCTAAATTTAAATAAACAATTAAAACAATTAAAACTGAAAATCATAACCAATTAAAATGAAAAATTTTAAACCCAAATTATTAACTGGACAAATGAGTATGAGACCACATACAAAAAGTAAAATAAAAATATGTTAATTCGTCCATGCGCAAATATATGTAATTGACAAAACTGTGCTAATTGTAATGTTGTACAAGTTACTCAACTAATGTATAAAGCCTCACGTCTGATGCACACATATATGCGCATTTCACCAGCCAAACCAATAATAAATCATAAACTGCCCAACTGAGAGCTGGCTGTACACTATGTCGATTAATAACTAAACCAAACAAAACATGTAAAACTTATAAAACCCAAATTATAATGCCGACCAAACGAGTACAGACCACATTAAAAAAAAAAGTACAAACACATTATAATAAAATATAATTTATTAAATAAATGAAATAAAAAAGTTGACAACGGCAGGGCTGGCCAAATATCACAGGAATAAGCACGCTTAGTGACTTATAAATATATTACAACCTTTTTAATTTTAAAATTTTAAATATTAAATGTCTGAGTGATTTTCCAGTGCCTGTGACATAAGTGTTGTCTTGTCGATCCCGTTTCATCCTTGTTTTTGGGGAACGGATCAGCTATTACTGAAAAGCACGATTGAAAACAATTCAATTAGTTAATAAATAAATGTGCTAAAACTGAAACCAACTAAGGCTTACCTCATCCCCCCCTTTCCCTATAAACAGGTCCATGTCTTGTCAAAGCTTAGTGCCGTTACTCTGTTGAGCTTTTCGATGTACAGTTGATCCCTATTTCAATGTATGTGAAACCAATGCCTCTCTGAGAGAACCACTGACTGTGGACTTACTGTTCACACTCTCAACATTACTCAAAGTTATTCTCTTCTCACTACCATAAGAGAAAATTACTTGACTTGACAAACCTGACTACTGCCCTTTTACTACTATTTACTACTGCCCTTTTTACGTATTAAAGTGGTTACACTTACAAGTAATACAGGCTGATTACCTGACTAATCAGAAGTAAAAACTAACTCAAGCCATACGTCACTGAAGGGACATAGCCACTACATTCTATGGAAACTCAGTAGTAATGCCACGTAAAAATAAAAAGCCTTAACTAAGAAAATAAGCTGAGAGTAAAACACAGAGTAAAACACAAATTAATAAGAGGCATATGAAACTAACTAAAACCATACGTTATTACAAACAACAAAATTACTGCACTTCGGAAACTCAGACAAAATAAAATAAAACAATAAAACATATAAATCAAACCACTAAAATTCTAGTGGACACGCAGCTTTAATGCTGCCTGCGTATAACACCGGAAGCTTCGCCATGCACAAGGAAGCAATACTCTCCCCCACTTACACCACAGCTAAGAACCAACAAATGGGAACTCTAAAAATCTCACAAAACAAACACCATGCAATTTCGGATTAGAAGACCTCTCTTGTAATTAAAACACAAGCTATAATACAGACACACCCAACTTGCCACCAATGAGTCCAAGTGATGCCCTATCTAAAACTCTGTGGAGACGCTCAACCAACCGGAGTTGTGCCTGGTTGGCGGAACAGACCCGCGCGAGATGCATCTTCCCTGGACGCCGAAAGTCATTGATATTCAAGTTGATAAAGCATTATTACATGCAAGCCTCTAAAACCATAAAACTATAACACTAGCAAAAACTATGAAATTAGGGCTTAAAGGCCTCTTCTAAAACCAAAATGCAAACTAAAACTCAGAGTAAGCTCACGAACAAATAAGAGGAATAAAATAAATAAAACCATATTACTGCGACCTGCATACTTGTGCCTGGCTGAAGAGCCTGGTTGACAACCGACACTCAAGAAGCTTATGGGCCTTATACACAGAGGTTGCAAAATATTCGCCAGTTGACCACAACGATGCTCATCCATCTGGCTGCTGGCACTGGAAAGTTACTCAGAGGAAGCAATACTCTACTCCACCAACACCAGGAGCCCCGCGGTACAGCGGGCGGGTCCCCTATGCCATGAGAAAAGAAATCCGAACTCTTGCACGCGGCACTGGACAGTCACATCCCCCATCGTGACATATATTGCAACGTCTAGATTGCCCTGCTAATACACCCATGACTCCACACAAGAAGCCTAAGCCAGTCATGCCATATGATAAATCACCAGCAACATAGCAGGAAACGATACAAAACACTGGGAACCATACGCTAGTGACTTGCCCTCTACTGCATTGGAAAACAACCATTACTACTGTTAATAACTTTATGATGACCATCTTTCGGACTGCATTGCACTCTGAGGATATGAACTTCATCAACCCGTTTCCAATGGCCATTTATGAGTGTGCTAATCTAGCTAACTTCCAATGAACCGTATAAAATGTAACCTGTACTTTTTCGCCATGCTAATGAGGTTAATGGCACCCAGCATTTGCGCTACTTGAGTAAAATATCGGAAACTTTACCACGCATACTAAACCTGCAAACCTAAATACTCAAATGCAATGGTTACGATCATCCTAGATACCCTAAAAAGAAACCGCCCAACACCATCAATGAGAGGTAACAGAGTTTCTCCCTTGCAATGCACAGCGCTACATCCTGCTTTTGGCGGCTTGAACCTTGCAATGCTAAGGGATTACACTACTGAAACCCAGTTAATTTGAACCAAGAAAACCATATTACTGCGGCCTGCATACTTTCGCCCGGCTGAAGAGTCTGTATGACAACTGACGCTGGTGAGGCTTGTGGGCCCTCTACACAGAGACTACAAAATACTCGCTGGCTGACTGCAGCAATGCTCGGGTGCACCTGTGACTCCATATGCGGCGTAAACCAAGACATGGCTCATACCTTACCATTACTGCCATGGTTGGTGACAGCGCCGCTCACATGAAAGCCACACAGAGTAGCAGCCCGACTTCCTGCAGCATGCCACGACACCTCTCCACTAGGAGATAGAAAACACTATTAGCAACTTGCTAACCTGAAATTACAAACCTGAAACATACTAAATTTTTGTTTTCTACTCCAGCTAATCCGAGGGAATCATCTTATTGGGACCTGCATCCTTACGCCTGAACTGAAGAGTCCTGTTGACGTCTGATACTTGCGAAGCTTGCGGGCCCTCACAGCAAATTGCGATATACTTGCCAGTTGACCAGCGGTGGTGCATATCCATAAAACTACCGATACTGGGAAATTAATCAGAAGAAACAATACTTATCTCCACCAACTGCTGGGAGTCTGCGAAGCAGCAATCATGTCTCCCAACCCAAGATGGAGGAAGTCTGTGCACTTGCATGCACTACCAGCCCAACCCCAGTCACATGCATACTTCCTGGCAACCCTCAACACCATTGTAACTACATTGGTTCTCATCACACCAATTGGATCACTGGTGCACTTGTGGCACCATCTGCGGCGATCACCAAGACATGTGCTCATACCTACCCATTACTGCCATGATTGGTGATAACGCTGCACTGCATGGAGGCCACACAGAGTGCGACTTGGCTTCCTACAACTTCTGGAATGCAGCTATTATTCCTGTGAACCACCCATGACGACCACCAACTAGTGCTACTGCACATTGATGAGAGAGCCATACGAACATCTACACCTGTTGGCTCTACAGGGCATGCCACCCCAATTAATCAGAGGTAACCATCTTAAAATTGCGTCCCGTATCCTTACGCCTGTCCGAAGAGTCCTGTTGACGTCTGACGCCTGCGAAGCCTATGGGCCGCAATTAAAGGCTCGCAAGAAATGCCCACTGGCTGATCAATAACGATGCGCAACCATCCGACTGCCGGTATTGGACAAGTTATATCAGAGGAAGCAACACTTATCTCCACCAACTACTGAGAGTCCATGAAACAGCAGTCATGTCTCCCAACCTAAGATGGAGGAAGCTTGTGCACTTGCATGCACTACCATATCAACCCGAACCACATGCATACTCACCTGGCAACCCTCACCACCATTGCAATCTGCATTAGTTTTCATCACACCAATTGGATCACTGGTGCACTTTTGGCACCATCTGCGGCGATCACCAAGACATGTGCTCATACCTACCCATTACTGCCATGATTGGTGACAGCGCTGCAAGTATGGAGGCCACACAGAGTGCGACTTGGCTTCCTACAACTTCTGGAATGCAGCTATTATTCCTGTGAACCACCCCATGATGACCACCAACTAGTGCTACTGCACATTGATGAGAGAGCCATACGAACATCTACACCTGTTGGCTCTACAGGGCATGCCACCCCAATTAATCAGAGGTAACCATCTTAAAATTGCGTCCCGTATCCTTACGCCTGTCCGAAGAGTCCTGTTGACGTCTGACGCCTGCGAAGCCTATGGGCCGCAATTAAAGGCTCGCAAGAAATGCCCACTGGCTGATCAATAACGATGCGCAACCATCCGACTGCCGGTATTGGACAAGTTATATCAGAGGAAGCAACACTTATCTCCACCAACTACTGGGAGTCCGTGAAACAGCAATCATGTCTCCCAACCTAAGATGGAGGAAGTTTGTGCACTTGCATGCACTACCATATCAACCCAAACCACATGCATACTTACCTGGCAACCCTTACCACCATTGCAACTGCATTGGTTTTCATCACACCAATTGGATCACAGGTGCACTTGTGGCACCATCTGCGGCGATCACCAAGACATGTGCTCATACCTACCCATTACTGCCATGATTGGTGACAGCGCTGCAAGCATGGAGGCCACACAGAGTGCGACTTGGCTTCCTACAACTTCTGGAATGCAGCTATTATTCCTGTGAACCACCCCATGATGACCACCAACAAGTGATACATTGCACATTGAGGAGAGAGTTATACGGTGCATATGTACCCGTTAGCTCTACAGGGCGTGCCATCCCAATTAATCAGAGGTAACCATCTTAAAATTGCGACCCGTATCCTTACGCTTGCCCGAAGAGTCCTGTTGACGTCTGACGCCTGCGAAGCCTATGGGCAGCAATTAAAGGCTTGCAAGAAATGTCCACTGGCTGATCAATAACGATGCGCAACCATCTGACTGCCGGTGCTGGACGAGTTAATCAGAGGAAGCAACACTTATCTCCACCAACTACTGAGAGTCCGTGAAACAGCAATCATGTCTCCCAACCTAAGATGGAGGAAGTTTGTGTACTTGCATGCACTACTATATCAACCCGAACCACATGCATACTTACCTGGCAACCCTCACCACCATTGCAACTGCATTGGTTTTTCATCGCACCAATTGGATCACTGGTGCACTTTCGGCACCATCTGCGGCGATCACCAAGACATGTGCTCATACCTACCCATTACTGCCATGATTGGTGACAGCGCTGCAAGTATGGAGGCCACACAGAGTGCGACTTGGCTTCCTACAACTTCTGGAATGCAGCTATTATTCCTGTGAACCACCCCATGATGACCACCAACTAGTGCTACTGCACATTGATGAGAGAGCCATACGAACATCTACACCTGTTGGCTCTACAGGGCATGCCACCCCAATAAATCAGAGGTAAACATCTTAAAATTGCGTCCCGTATCCTTACGCTTGTCCGAAGAGTCCTGTTGACGTCTGACGCCTGCGAAGCCTATGGGCCGCAATTAAAGGCTTGCAAGAAATGTCCACTGGCTGATCAATAATGATGCGCAAACATCCGACTGCCGGTACTGGACGAGTTAATCAGAGGAAGCAACACTTATCCCCACCAACCACTGGGAGCCCCGCGTAACAGCAATTATGTCTCCCAATCCAAGATGGAGGAAGTTTGTGCACTTGCATGCACTACCAGGCCAACCTTAGTCACATGCATACTTACCTGGCAACCCTTACAACCATTGCAACTGCCTTGGTTCTCATCATACCAAACTGGTAAATGCCACAGGCCAGAGAGCCCCACTGCATAGCGATCGTGGCTCTCTGTAATGTCTGAGGCTGATTACTACAATTGCACCTGAAGCTCCATATGCGGAGCAGACACTAATACACGGCACATACCTCACCGTCACTGCCATGATTGGTGCAAGCGCCGCAAGCAGGAGGCCATACAGCGTAGCGACTTGGTCTCCTGTAACTTCTGGAATGCAGCCGCTACTCCTGAAAACCTACATATGATGACCACCAACCAAACGCCACATTGCACTTAAGGAAAGAGCCACATGGACGGCTGTGCCCACTGGCTCCACAGGGTGTGCCACCCAGTTATTCAGAGGAAATCATCTTAAAATTGCGACCCGTATCCTTACGCCTGTCCGACGAGTCCTGTTGACATCTGACGCTCGCGAAGCCTATGGGCCGTAATAAGGTCTTGCAAACCAACCAGGACACCTTAACAGGGCCCCTTATCAACACCCTCATCTGGGACGCTGGATTTCCCCCTACAGTTGCAAGCGCCACATTCCACTTCGTGGTTTGAACCTTGCAGCTGAAGGGTCAAGGAAGCGGGATCTTGCTAAGATCGGTCGAATGGCCAACGACTCCTGGAAGGAAACTAAACACCATTAATCAACATCAAATACTAACACCCTCATTATTATTACAGATTAATTACTTAGAAATAAGTTCTTAATTTCACATAAAAAAATGATGTTATTAATAGGAAAACAGTGCTACGGTTGCGCCCTGGCCCTGTTAGTAGTTTGTAAGTTAAAACGGCAATTGCCTTATCTCTACATGTGCTAATTATTGTGAAGCGCCATCTTTGTAACGTTAACAATTATTGTAAAGGCATCTAATTATGATGTAGAACACAATAAAGCAAGCTGCTCCCATATTGACGGGCGCAGTCCTACTAGTGATAGCATCGACTACACAGACAGAAACACCCTCATTATTATTACAGATTAATTACTTAGAAATAAGTTCTTAATTTCACATAAAAAAAATGATGTTATTAATAGGAAAACAGTGCTATGGTTGCGCCCTGGCCTTGTTAGTAGTTTGTAAGCTAAAACGGCAATTGCCTTATCCCTACAGGTGCTAATTATTGTCAAGCGCCATCTTTGTAAACGTTAACAATTATTGTAAAGGCATCTAATTATGATGTAGAACACAATAAAGCAAGCTGCTCCCATTTTGACGGGCGCAGTCCTACTAGTGATAGCATCGACTACACAGACAGAAATGTCTGAGGCTGATTATTACAATTGCACCTGAAGCTCCATATGCGGAGCAGACACTAATACACGGCACATACCTCACCGTCACTGCCATGATTGGTGCAAGCGCCGCAAGCAGGAGGCCATACAGCGTAGCGACTTGGTCTCCTGTAGCTTCTGGAATGCAGCCGCTACTCCTGAAAACCTTCATATGATGACCACCAACCAAATGCCACATTGCACTTAAGGAAGGAGCCACATGGACGGCTGTGCCCACTGGCTCCACAGGGTGTGCCACCCAGTTATTCAGAGGAAAGCATCTTAAAATTGCGACCCGTATCCTTACGCCTGTCCGACGAGTCCTGTTGACATCTGACGCTTGCGAAGCCTATGGGCCGTAATAAGGTCTTTGCAAACCAACCAGGACACCTTAACAGGGCCCCTTATCAACACCCTCATCTGGGACGCTGGATCTCTCCCTACAGTTGCAAGCGCCACATTCCACTTCGTGGTTTGAACCTTGCAGCTGGAGGGTCAATGAATGCGGGATCCTGCTAAGATCGGTCGAATGGCCTACGACCCCTAGAAGGAAATAAACACCATTAATTCAACATCAAATACTAACACCTACATTTTTAGAACAGATTAATTACTTAGAAATAAGTTCTTAACTCCGCATAAAAATGATGTTATTAATAGGAAAACAGTGCTACGGTTGCGCCCTGGCCCTGTTAGTAGTTTGTAAGTTAAAACGGTAATTATTGCCTTATCTCTACACGTGCTAATTATTGAAAAGCGCAATCTATGTAACGTTAACAATTATTGTAAAGGCATCTAATTATGATGTAGAAAACAATAAAGAAAGCTGCTCCCATTTTGACGGGCGCAGTCCTACTAGTGTTAGCATCGACTACACAGACAGAAAATCGATTTCGAGTTAAATAATAATGGAAAAAATTTAAATTTAGTACAAATCAGTTCATGAACAATACCACAATGCAGTGGGAAAAAAATTTAAACCAATTTCGCATGGTTTAATAGTGTTTTTAACAAATTAAAATTCGTACGCGATGCCAATGAAAAATTTTCTTCGGTCGCCATCTTGCAAAAGCTCTCTCACGGAGTTCGCTATGCATATATGCACATTCTTAATCAATTAAATTAACAATAAATCATAAATTGTTTAAACAATGAGTAGGCTGCTCAAAATATTTACTAAAAATTTAAAAGAAAAATTAAAAAGAATAAACTGAAAGTATGGGAAACTTTTATTAATCTAAAACACATAAAACAAATTGGATAACCCTTAAAAAGATGGACCCCAAAGTAAAAAATAAAAGTGCATACGAGTGTTGTTAATTTATGTATTATTTAATGTTAGTGCTCATTTATATGTCAATATTGTTACATGTGTAGGGAGACTGTACATTGTTGCTCCCCCCCTCCTCCTATATAACGGGGCCAGACATCGGCCGCCTCATAATCAATCGGAGTGAAATTGACAAGTAATGTGAATCGCTAATTGGTTGCTAATTTGATAAATTAGCAACAAATGAAAGAACAAAATAAGAAAACCAGTGATCTCATTACATAACATGACATGAGCCAGCACATGTGCATATACACACATACATGCACACCAGTGCACCAACACTCATTGCCACTCTCAAAAGCTCCCCCAATAATACAGCTACTCGCGTAAAGTAAGAGTACTACTTGTTACCCAATCCACTCTCCCCCTTAAAATTTACCAAACCTCTCTTACACGCAACCAATTAAAACTGACCTAAGAGAGTGTGATAAAAAAAAAAAACAAAAAACTGACCCATACAAGAAAACTTTTAAAACCCATGATTTTACTAAAATATTAAAACAACAAATATAAATTTATAAATGCATTACATGACAAACAAATCAGCAGGAAAATATGTAAATAATAAATTGAAGAAATAAATTAAAACAATTACGTCAAATAACTACATGACACGTGGTCTACTACTGTACAGCAAAATAAAATTAATAAATAATTACGCCAATAATACTTGGAAAACTTGCAAAATAGGAAACCACGACAAACTACTATACATAACCTAAGCTGAAAACCTGAAAAAGAAAACAAAGCATGATAAATTACTAAATATAAATAAGCATTCCCAACACACAGAAATCTTGATTCCCCCTTACTATGCATAGCGCCACATTTCACCCTGTGATTTGAACCTAATGCAAGGTAGGGGTCCAGGATTACAAGATTCTGACTTAATACGGTCCAATGGCCAATTCAACTCCTGTACTGGAGAGCTAATCAGAGGAAGGAATACTTAACTCCACCAACACCTTGACCCCTGCAACGTAATGGCTAGGTCCCCTAGCCACAAGAAAAGAAACTCAAACCCCTGAATACAGTAACTGACCAATTACATCACCCACTATGGCTAATATGCAACATCTAGGCTGCCTTAATAATACACCCGTTACTCCACACAAGAAGCCTTCAATGGTCAATGCCACACGTAATATTGCCGCCGACACAGCATGAAATGATACAAAACACTAGGAACTACACGCTGATTACTTGCCCTGTGCAGCATTGGAAAGCAACCATTACTACTGTAAACAAACTTACGATGAACATCTACAGACTGCATTGCACTCTTAGGATAAGAATTATATCAACTCGTTTTCCAATGGCTGTACATGTGTGCGCCAATCCAGCTGATTCCTAATGAAACCTGTACTCCTCCGCCATACTGAAGAAATTAGTGGACACCCAGCTCTAGTGCTGCCTGCGTACAACATTCGAAACCTTGCCATACATATTAAGCCTGCAAATTTAAATACTCAATCTGCAACGACTGTAATCATACCAGATGCATTAAAACGAATCTATCCAATATCACCAATGTACTGAAACCAAGTATTTCCCTTGCAATGCACAGCGCTACATCCCGTCTAGGCGGCTTGAACCTTGCAGGGCTAAGGGATTATACCACTGAATTTCAGTTGATTAAACCGAGGAAACCATATTACTGTGACCTGACACAGAGATTGCAAAATATTCACCAGCTAATCACAGCGATGCTCATTCATCTGACTACTGACACTGGAAAATTACTCAGAGGAAGCAATACTCTACCCCACTAACACCACAGCTAAGAACCAACAAATAGGAACTCTAAAAATCTTACAAAAACAAACACCATGCAATTTTGGATTAGAAGACCCCTTTTGCAATTAAAACGCAAACTATAATACTGACACACCCTACTTGCCACCAATGAGTCCAAGTGATGCCCTACCTAAAACTCTGTGGAGAAGCTCAACCAACCGGAGTTGTGCCTGGTTGACTGAACAGACCTACGTGAGATGCATCCTCCTTGGACGCCGAAAGTCATTGTTACTCAAGCTGATCAAGCATTATTACATGCAAGTTCAAAAACCATAATATTAGCAAAAACTATGCAATTAAGACTAAAAGGCCTCTTCTAAAACAAAAATGCAAACTAGAACTCAGAGCAAACGAAAAAAAAAAGGAATATAGTAAATAAAACCAATAAAACCATATTACTATGATCTGCATACTGCGCTTGGCTGAAGAGTCTGACCGAAAACTGACGCTAGTGAGGCCCGTGGGCCTTACACACAGAGATTGCAAAGTACTCACCAGCTGACCACAGCAATGCCCAGGTGCACCTGTGACTCCATATGCGGCGTTCACCAAGACGTGGCTCATACCCTGCCATTGCTGCCATGATTGGTGACAGCGCCGCTTACATGGAAACCACACAGAGTAGCGACCTGGCATCCTGCAGCACTCCACAACACCTCTCCGTCAGGAGTTTGAAAACACTTTTAGCAACTTATTAATCTGAAACTACAAACCTGAAACATACTAAATTTTGTTTTCTACTCCAGTTAATCCGAGGGAATCATCTTATTGGGACCTGCATCCTTACGCCTGACTGAAGAGTCCTGTCGACGTCTGAAGCCTGCGAAGCTTGTGGGCCCTTACAGCAAACTGCGGCACAGTCGCCAGTTGGCCAGCGGTGGTTCACATCCAACCAACTGCTGGTACTGGGAAATTGATCAGAAGAAGTCACACTTATCCCCGCCAATATGCTGGGAACCCAGCGAAACAGCAACTGCGGTTCCCAACCTAAGATGGAGGAAGTTTTGTGCATTTGCAAGCACGACTATACCAACCCGAACCACATGCATACTCACCTGGCAACCCTCATCACCACCGCAACTGCACTGGTTTTCATCACACCAATTGGATCACTAGTGCACTTGTGGCACCATATGCGGCGATCACCAAGACATGTGCTCATACCTACCCATTACTGCCATGATTGGTGACAGCGCTGCAAGCATGGAGGCCACACAGAGTGCGACTTGGCTTCCTACAACTTCTGGAATGCAGCTATTATTCCTGTGAACCACCCATGATGACCACCAGCTAGTGCTACTACACATTGAGGAGAGAGCCATACGAACATCTACACCTGTTGGCTCTACAGGGCATGCCACCCCAATAAATCAGAGGTAACCATCTTAATAATTGCGACCCGTATCCTTACGCTTGCCTGAAGAGTCCTGTTGACGTCTGACGCCTGCGAAGCCTATGGGCCGCAACTAAAGGCTTGCAAGAAATGTCCACTGGCTGATCAATAACGATGCGCAACCATCTGACTGCCAGTGCTGGACGAGTTAATCAGAGGAAGCAACACTTATCTCCACCAACTACTGAGAGTCCGTGAAACAGCAATCATGTCTCCCAACCTAAGATGGAGGAAGTTTGTGTACTTGCATGCACTACTATATCAACCCGAACCACATGCATACTTACCTGGCAACCCTCACCACCATTGCAACTGCATTGGTTTTTCATCACACCAATTGGATCACTGGTGCACTTTCGGCACCATCTGCGGCGATCACCAAGACATGTGCTCATACCTACCCATTACTGCCATGATTGGTGACAGCGCTGCAAGTATGGAGGCCACACAGAGTGCGACTTGGCTTCCTACAACTTCTGGAATGCAGCTATTATTCCTGTGAACCACCCATGATGACCACCAACTAGTGCTACTGCACATTGAGGAGAGAGCTATACGAACGTCTACACCTGTTGGCTCTACAGGGCATGCCACCCCAATAAATCAGAGGTAACCATCTTAAAATTGCGTCCCGTATCCTTACGCTTGTCCGAAGAGTCCTGTTGACGTCTGACGCCTGCGAAGCCTATGGGCCGCAATTAAAGGCTTGCAAGAAATATCCACCGGCTGATCAACAATGATGTTCACCCATCTGACTGCCAGTGCTGGACGAGTTAATCAGAGGAAGCAACACTTATCTCCACCAACTACTGAGAGTCCGTGAAACAGCAATCATGTCTCCCAACCTAAGATGGAGGAAGTTTGTGTACTTGCATGCACTACCATATCAACCCAAACCACATGCATACTTACCTGGCAACCCTTACCACCATTGCAACTGCATTGGTTTTTCATCACACCAATTGGATCACAGGTGCACTTGTGGCACCATCTGCGGCGATCACCAAGACATGTGCTCATACCTACCCATTACTGCCATGATTGGTGACAGCGCTGCAAGCATGGAGGCCACACAGAGTGCGACTTGGCTTCCTACAACTTCTGGAATGCAGCTATTTTTCCTGTGAACCACCCCATGATGACCACCAACAAGTGATACATTGCACATTGAGGAGAGAGTTATACGGTGCATATGTCCCCGTTAGCTCTACAGGGCGTGCCATCCCAATTAATCAGAGGTAACCACCTTAAAATTGCGACCCGTATCCTTACGCTTGCCCGAAGAGTCCTGTTGACGTCTGACGCCTGCGAAGCCTATGGGCAGCAATTAAAGGCTTGCAAGAAATGTCCACTGGCTGATCAATAACGATGCGCAACCATCTGACTGCCGGTGCTGGACGAGTTAATCAGAGGAAGCAACACTTATCTCCACCAACTACTGAGAGTCCGTGAAACAGCAATCATGTCTCCCAACCTAAGATGGAGGAAGTTTGTGTACTTGCATGCACTACTATATCAACCCGAACCACATGCATACTTACCTGGCAACCCTCACCACCATTGCAACTGCATTGGTTTTTCATCACACCAATTGGATCACTGGTGCACTTTCGGCACCATCTGCGGCGATCACCAAGACATGTGCTCATACCTACCCATTACTGCCATGATTGGTGACAGCGCCGCAAGTATGGAGGCCACACAGAGTGCGACTTGGCTTCCTACAACTTCTGGAATGCAGCTATTTTTCCTGTGAACCACCCCATGATGACCACCAACAAGTGATACATTGCACATTGAGGAGAGAGTTATACGGTGCATATGTCCCCGTTAGCTCTACAGGGCGTGCCATCCCAATTAATCAGAGGTAACCACCTTAAAATTGCGACCCGTATCCTTACGCTTGCCCGAAGAGTCCTGTTGACGTCTGACGCCTGCGAAGCCTATGGGCCGCAATTAAAGGCTTGCAAGAAATGTCCACTGGCCGATCAATAACGATGCGCAACCATCCGACTGCCGGTACCGGACAAGTTAATCAGAGGAAGCACCACTTATCTCCACCAACCACTGGGAGCCCTGCAAATCAGCAATTATGTCTCCCAATCCAAGATGGAGGAAGTTTGTGCACTTGCATGCACCACCAGGCCAACCCTAGTCACATGCATACTTACCTGGCAACCCTTACAACCATTGCAACTGCCTTGGTTCTCATCATACCAAACTGGTAAATGCCACAGGCCAGAGAGCCCCACTGCGTAGCGATCGTGGCTCTCTGTAATGTCTGAGGCTGATTATTACAATTGCACCTGAAGCTCCATATGCGGAGCAGACACTAATACACGGCACATACCTCACCGTTACTGCCATGATTGGTGCAAGTGCCGCAAGCAGGAGGCCATACAGCGTAGCGACTTGGTCTCCTGTAGCTTCTGGAATGCAGCTGCTACTCCTGAAAACCTTCATATGATGACCACCAACCAAATGCCACAATGCACTTAAGGAAGGAGCCACATGGACGGCCGTGCCCACTGGCCCCACAGGGTGTGCCACCCAGTTACTCAGAGGAAAGCATCTTAAAATTGCGACCCGTATCCTTACGCCTGTCCGAAGAGTCCTGTTGACATCTGACGCTCGCGAAGCCTATGGGCCGTAATAAGGTCTTGCAAACCAACCAGGACACCTTAACAGGGCCCCTTATCAACACCCTCATCTGGGACGCTGGATCTCCCCTGCAGTTGCAAGCGCCACATTCCACTTCGTGGTTTGAACCTTGCAGCTTAAGGGTCAAGGAATCGGGATCTTGCTAAGATCGGTCGAATGGCCTGCGACCCCTGGAAGGAAATAAACACCATTAATTCAACATCAAATACTAACACCCTCATTATTATTACAGATTAATTACTTAGAAATAAGTTCTTAATTTCACATAAAAAAAATGATGTTATTAATAGGAAAACAGTGCTATGGTTGCGCCCTGGCCTTGTTAGTAGTTTGTAAGCTAAAACGGCAATTGCCTTATCCCTACAGGTGCTAATTATTGTCAAGCGCCATCTTTGTAAACGTTAACAATTATTGTAAAGGCATCTAATTATGATGTAGAACACAATAAAGCAAGCTGCTCCCATTTTGACGGGCGCAGTCCTACTAGTGATAGCATCGACTACACAGACAGAAATGTCTGAGGCTGATTATTACAATTGCACCTGAAGCTCCATATGCGGAGCAGACACTAATACACGGCACATACCTCACCGTCACTGCCATGATTGGTGCAAGCGCCGCAAGCAGGAGGCCATACAGCGTAGCGACTTGGTCTCCTGTAGCTTCTGGAATGCAGCCGCTACTCCTGAAAACCTTCATATGATGACCACCAACCAAATGCCACATTGCACTTAAGGAAGAAGCCACATGGACGGCTGTGCCCACTGGCTCCACAGGGTGTGCCACCCAGTTATTCAGAGGAAAGCATCTTAAAATTGCGACCCGTATCCTTACGCCTGTCCGACGAGTCCTGTTGACATCTGACGCTCGCGAAGCCTATGGGCCGTAATAAGGTCTTTGCAAACCAACCAGGACACCTTAACAGGGCCCCTTATCAACACCCTCATCTGGGACGCTGGATCTCCCCTACAGTTGCAAGCGCCACATTCCACTTTGTGGTTTGAACCTTGCAGCCGAAGGGTCAAGGAAGCGGGATCTTGCTAAGATCGGTCGAATGGCCAACGACTCCTGGAAGGAAACTAAACACCATTAATCAACATCAAATACTAACACCTTCATTATTATTACAGATTAATTGCTTAGAAATAAGCTCTTAATTTCACATAAAAAAAAACGAAAAAAAAAAAAAAAAAAAAAAAAATGATGTTATTAATAGGAAAACAGTGCTACGGTTGCGCCCTGGCCCTGTTAGTAGTTTGTAAGTTAAAACGGCAATTGCCTTATCTCTACATGTGCTAATTATTGTAAAGCGCCATCTTTGTAACGTTAACAATTATTGTAAAGGCATCTAATTATGATGTAGAACACAATAAAGCAAGCTGCTCCCATATTGACGGGCGCAGTCCTACTAGTGATAGCATCGACTACACAGACAGAAAGAAAGAAAAAAGCTCCGTGAATTAAATTCGATTTCGAGTTAAATAATAATGGAAAAAATTTAAATTTGGTACAAATCAGTTCATGAACAATACCGCAATGCAGTGATAATAAATTTAAACCAATTTCGCATGGTTTAATAGTGTTTTTAACAAATTAAAAATTCGTACGCGATGCCAATGAAAATTTTCTTCGGTCGCCATCTTGCAAAAGCTCTCTCATAGAGTTCGCTATGCATATATGCACATTCTTAATCAATTAAATTAACAATAAATCATAAATTGTTTAAACAATGAGTAGGCTGCACAAAATATTTACTAAAAAAAATTTAAAAGAAAAATTAAAAAGAATAAACTGAAAGTATGGAAAACTTTTATTAACCTAAAACACATAAAGAAAATTGGATAACCCTTAAAAAGATGGGCCCCAAAGTTAAAAAATAAAAGTGCATATGAGTGTTGTTAATTTGTGTATTATTTAATGTTAGTGCTCATTTATATGTCAATATTGTTACATGTGTAGGGAGACTGTACATTGTTGCTCCCCCCCTCCTCCTATATAACGGGGCCAGACATCGGCCGCCTCATAATCAATCGGAGTGAAATTGACAAGTAATGTGAATCGCTAATTGGCTGCTAATTTGATAAATTAGCAACAAACGAAAGAACAAAATAAGAAACCCAGTGATCTCATTACATAACATGACATGAGCCAGCACATGTACATGTGCATATACACACATACATACACACCAGTGCACCAACACTCATTGCCACTCTCAAAAGCTCCCCCAATAATACAGCTACTCGCGTAAAGTAAGAGTACTACTCGTTACCCAATCCACTCTCTCCCTTAAAATTTACCAAACCTCTCTTACACACAACCAATTAAAACTGACTTAAGAGAGTGTGACAATAAAACAAAAAACTGATCCATACAAGAAAACTTTTAAAACCCATGATTTTACTAAAATATTAAAACAACAAATATAAATTTATAAATGCATTACATGACAAACAAATCAGCAGGAAAATAGTAAACAATAAATTGAAGAAATAAATTAAAACAATATGTCGAATAACTACATGACACGTGGTCTACTACTGTACAACAAAATAAAATTAATAAATAATTACGCCAATAATACTTGGGAAACTTGCAAAATAGGAAACCACGACAAACTACTATACATAACCTAAGCTGAAAACCTGAAAAAGAAAACAAAGCATGATAAATTACTAAATATAAATAAGCATTCCCAACACACAGAAATCTTGATTCCCCCTTACTATGCGTAGCGCCACATTTCACCCTGTGATTTGAACCTAATGCAAGGTAGGGGTCCAGGATTACAAGATTCTGACTTAATACGGTCCAATGGCCAATTCAACTCCTGTACTGGAAAGCTAATCAGAGGAAGAAACACCTAACTCCACCAACACCTTGACCCCTGCGACGTAATGGTTAGGTCCCCTAGCCACAAGAAAAGAAACTCAAACCCCTGAATACAGTAACTGACCAATTACATCACCCACTATGGCTAATATGCAACATCTAGGCTGCCTTAATAATACACCCGTTACTCCACACAAGAAGCCTTCAATGGTCAATGCCACACGTAATATTGCCGCCGACACAGCAGGAAATGATACAAAACACTAGGAACTATACGCTGATTACTTGCCCTGTGCAGCATTGGAAAGCAACCACTACTACTGTGAACAAGCTTACGATGAACATCTACAGACTGCATTGCACTCTTAGGATAGGAATTATATCAACTTGTTTTCCAATGGCTGTGCATGAGTGCGCCAATCCAGCTGTTTCCTAATGAAACTTGTACTCTTCTGCCATACTGAAGAAATTAGTGGACACCCAGCTCTAGTGCTGCCTGCGTATAACACTCGAAACTTTGCCATACATATCAAGCCTGCAAATTTAAATACTCAATCTGCAACGATTGTAATCATGCCAGATGCATTAAAACGAATCTATCCAATATCACCAATGTACTGAAACCGAGTATTTCCCTTGCAATGCACAGCGCTACATCCCGTCTAGGCGGCTTGAACCTTGCAAGGCTAAGGGATTATACCACTGAATTTCAGTTGATTAAACCGAGGAAACCATATTACTGTGACCTGACACAGAGATTGCAAAATATTCACCAGCTAATCACAGCGATGCTCATTCATCTGACTGTTGACACTGGAAAATTACTCAGAGGAAGCAATACTCTACCCCACTAACACCACAGCTAAGAACCAACAAATAGGAACTTTAAAAATCTTACAAAAACAAACACCATGCAATTTTGGATTAGAAGACCCCTTCTGCAATTAAAACGCAAACTATAATACAGACACATCCAACTTGCCACCAATGAGTCCAAGTGATGCCCTACCTAAAACTCTGTGGAGAAGCTCAACCAACCGGAGTTGTGCCTGGTTGACTGAACAGACCTACGTGAGATGCATCCTCCTTGGACGCCGAAAGTCATTGTTACTCAAGCTGATCAAGCATTATTACATGCAAGTCCCAAAAACCATAATATTAGCAAAAACTATGCAATTAAGGCTAAAAGGCCTCTTCTAAAACAAAAATGCAAACTAGAACTCAGAGCAAACGAAAAAAAAGGAATATAGTAAATAAAACCAATAAAACCATATTACTATGATCTGCATACTGCGCTTGGCTGAAGAGTCTGACCGAAAACTGACGCTAGTGAGGCCCGTGGGCCTTACACACAGAGATTGCAAAGTACTCCCCAGCTGACCACAGCAATGCACAGGTGCACCTGTGACTCCATATGCGGCGTTCACCAAGACGTGGCTCATACCCTGCCATTGCTGCCATGTTTGGTGACAGCGCTGCTCCCATGGAGGCCACACAGAGTAGCGACCTGGCATCCTACAGCACTCCACAACACCTCTCCGTCAGGAGTTTGAAAACACTTTTAGCAACTTATTAATCTGAAACTACAAACCTGAAACATACTAAATTTTGTTTTCTACTCCAGTTAATCCGAGGGAATCATCTTATTGGGACCTGCATCCTTACGCCTGACTGAAGAGTCCTGTCGACGTCTGAAGCCTGCGAAGCTTGTGGGCCCTTACAGCAAACTGCGGCACAGTCGCCAGTTGGCCAGCGGTGGTTCACATCCAACCAACTGCTGGTACTGGGAAATTAATCAGAAGAAGTCACACTTATCCCCGCCAATATGCTGGGAACCCAGCGAAACAGCAACTGCGGTTCCCAACCTAAGATGGAGGAAGTTTTGTGCATTTGCAAGCACGACTATACCAACCCGAACCACATGCATACTCACCTGGCAACCCTCATCACCACCGCAACTGCACTGGTTTTCATCACACCAATTGGATCACTAGTGCACTTGTGGCACCATATGCGGCGATCACCAAGACATGTGCTCATACCTACCCATTACTGCCATGATTGGTGACAGCGCTGCAAGCATGGAGGCCACACAGAGTGCGACTTGGCTTCCTACAACTTCTGGAATGCAGCTATTATTCCTGTGAACCACCCATGATGACCACCAGCTAGTGCTACTACACATTGAGGAGAGAGCCATACGAACATCTACACCTGTTGGCTCTACAGGGCATGCCACCCCAATAAATCAGAGGTAACCATCTTAATAATTGCGACCCGTATCCTTACGCTTGCCTGAAGAGTCCTGTTGACGTCTGACGCCTGCGAAGCCTATGGGCCGCAACTAAAGGCTTGCAAGAAATGTCCACTGGCTGATCAATAACGATGCGCAACCATCCGACTGCCGGTACTGGACAAGTTAATCAGAGGAAGCAACACTTATCTCCACCAACTACTGAGAGTCCGTGAAACAGCAGCCATGTCTCCCAACCTAAGATGGAGGAAGTTTGTGCACTTGCATGCACTACCATATCAACCCGAACCACATGCATACTCACCGGCAACCCTCATCACCATTGCAACTGCATTGGTTTTCATCACACCAATTGGATCACTAGTGCACTTGTGGCACCATCTGCGGCGATCACCAAGACATGTGCTCATACCTACCCATTACTGCCATGATTGGTGACAGCGCTGCAAGCATGGAGGCCACACAGAGTGCGACTTGGCTTCCTACAACTTCTGGAATGCAGCTATTATTCCTGTGAACCACCCATGATGACCACCAACTAGTGCTACTGCACATTGAGGAGAGAGCCATACGAACATCTACACCTGTTGGCTCTACAGGGCATGCCACCCCAATAAATCAGAGGTAACCATCTTAATTAATTGCGACCCGTATCCTTACGCTTGCCCGAAGAGTCCTGTTGACGTCTGACGCCTGCGAAGCCTATGGGCCGCAACTAAAGGCTTGCAAGAAATGTCCACTGGCTGATCAATAACGATGCGCAACCATCCGACTGCCGGTACTGGACAAGTTAAACAGAGGAAGCAACACTTATCTCCACCAACTACTGAGAGTCCGTGAAACAGCAGCCATGTCTCCCAACCTAAGATGGAGGAAGTTTGTGCACTTGCATGCACTACCATATCAACCCGAACCACATGCATACTCACCTGGCAACCCTCATCACCATTGCAACTGCATTGATTTTCATCACACCAATTGGATCACTAGTGCACTTGTGGCACCATCTGCGGCGATCACCAAGACATGTGCTCATACCTACCCATTACTGCCATGATTGGTGACAGCGCTGCAAGCATGGAGGCCACACAGAGTGCGACTTGGCTTCTTATTCCTGCGAACCACCCATGATGACCACCAACTAGTGCTATTGCACATTGAGGAGAGAGCCATACGAACATCTACACCTGTTGGCTCTACAGGGCATGCCACCCCAATAAATCAGAGGTAACCATCTTAATAATTGCGACCCGTATCCTTACGCTTGCCCGAAGAGTCCTGTTGACGTCTGACGCCTGCGAAGCCTATGGGCCGCAACTAAAGGCTTGCAAGAAATGTCCACTGGCCGATCAATAACGATGCGCAACCATCCGACTGCCGGTACTGGACAAGTTAATCAGAGGAAGCAACACTTATCTCCACCAACTACTGAGAGTCCGTGAAACAGCAGCCATGTCTCCCAACCTAAGATGGAGGAAGTTTGTGCACTTGCATGCACTACCATATCAACCCAAACCACATGCACACTCACCTGGCAACCCTCATCACCATTGCAACTGCATTGGTTTTCATCACACCAATTGGATCACTAGTGCACTTGTGGCACCATCTGCGGCGATCACCAAGACATGTGCTCATACCTACCCATTACTGCCATGATTGGTGACAGCGCTGCAAGCATGGAGGCCACACAGAGTGCGACTTGGCTTCCTACAACTTCTGGAATGCAGCTATTATTCCTGTGAACCACCCACGATGACCACCAACTAGTGCTACTGCACATTGAGGAGAGAGCCATACGAACATCTACACCTGTTGGCTCTACAGGGCATGCCACCCCAATAAATCAGAGGTAAACATCTTAAAATTGCGTCCCGTATCCTTACGCTTGTCCGAAGAGTCCTGTTGACGTCTGACGCCTGCGAAGCCTATGGGCTGCAATTAAAGGCTTGCAAGAAATGTCCGCTGGCTGATCAATAACGATGCGCAACCATCCGACTGCCGGTACTGGACGAGTTAATCAGAGGAAGCAACACTTATCTCCACCAACCACTGGGAGCCCGCGTAACAGCAATTATGTCTCCCAATCCAAGATGGAGGAAGTTTGTGCACTTGCATGCACTACTAGACCACCCCTAGTCACATGCATACTTACCTGGCAACCCTTACAACCATTGCAACTGCCTTGGTTCTCATCATACCAAACTGGTAAAATGCCACAGCCTAGAGAGCCCCACTGCGTATGCGATCGTGGCTCTCTGCAGTGTCTGAGGCTGATTATTACAATTGCACCTGAAGCTCCATTTGCGAAGCAGACACTGATACATGGCTCTTACCTTACCATTACTGCCATGATCGGTGAAAGCGCCGCAAGCAGGAGGCCATACAGCGTAGCGACTTGGTCTTCTGCAGCTTTTAGAATGCAGCCGCTACTCCTGAAAACCTCTTATGATGACCACCAACCAAATGCCACATTGCACTTAAGGAAGGAGCCACCTGGACGACTGCGCCCACTGGCTCCACAGGGCGTGCCACCCAATTACTCAGAGGAAATCATCTTAAAATTGCGACCCGTATTCTTACGCCTGTCCGACGAGTCCTGTTGACATCTGACGCTCGCGAAGCCTAGGGGCCGTAATAAGGTCTTTGCAAACCATTCAGGACACCTTCACAGGGCCCCTTATCAACACCCTCATCTGGGACGCTGGATCTCCCCCTGCAGTTGCAGGCGCCACATTCCACTTCGTGGTTTGAACCTTGAAGCTGTAGGGACCAAGGAAGCGGGATCCTGCTAACATCGGTCCAACGGCCAACGACTCCTGGAAGGAAGCTGAACACCATTAATCAACATCAAATACTAACACCTTCATTATTATTACAGATTAATTGCTTAGAAATAAGTTCTTAATTTCGCATAAAAAATGATGTTATTAATAGGAAAACAGTGCTATGGTTGCGCCCTGGCCTTGTTAGTAGTTTGTAAGTTAAAACGGCAATTGCCTAATCTCTACATGTGCTAGTTATTGAAAAGCGCACTCTTTGTAACGTTAACAACTATTGTAAAGGCATCTAATTATGATGTGAAACACAATAAAGAAAACTGCTCCCATTTTGACGGGCGCAGTCCTACTAGTGTTAGCATTGACTACACATACAGAACATACCAAACTGGTAAATGCCACAGGCCAGAGAGCCCCACTGCGTAGCGACCGTGGCTCTCTGTAATGTCTGAGGCTGATTATTACAATTGCACCTGAAGCTCCATATGCGGAGCAGACACTAATACACGGCACATACCTCACCGTCACTGCCATGATTGGTGCAAGCGCCGCAAGCAGGAGGCCATACAGCGTAGCGACTTGGTCTCCTGTAGCTTCTGGAATGCAGCCGCTACTCCTGAAAACCTTCATATGATGACCACCAACCAAATGCCACATTGCACTTAAGGAAGAAGCCACATGGACGGCTGTGCCCACTGGCTCCACAGGGTGTGCCACCCAGTTATTCAGAGGAAAGCATCTTAAAATTGCGACCCGTATCCTTACGCCTGTCCGACGAGTCCTGTTGACATCTGACGCTCGCGAAGCCTATGGGCCGTAATAAGGTCTTTGCAAACCAACCAGGACACCTTAACAGGGCCCCTTATCAACACCCTCATCTGGGACGCTGGATCTCCCCTACAGTTGCAAGCGCCACATTCCACTTCGTGGTTTGAACCTTGCAGCTGAAGGGTCAAGGAAGCAGGATCTTGCTAAGATCGGTCGAATGGCCAACGACTCCTGGAAGGAAACTAAACACCATTAATCAACATCAAATACTAACACCTTCATTATTATTACAGATTAATTGCTT
Organism: Drosophila kikkawai; assembly: GCF_030179895.1. Classification (NCBI taxonomy): domain Eukaryota; kingdom Metazoa; phylum Arthropoda; class Insecta; order Diptera; family Drosophilidae; genus Drosophila; species Drosophila kikkawai. The sequence goes on along the minus strand of NW_027222512.1, from coordinate 10,695 downwards.
AGAAATAAGCTCTTAATTTCACATAAAAAAAAAAAAAAAAAAAAAAAAAAAAAAAAAAATGATGTTATTAATAGGAAAACAGTGCTACGGTTGCGCCCTGGCCCTGTTAGTAGTTTGTAAGTTAAAACGGCAATTGCCTTATCTCTACATGTGCTAATTATTGTAAAGCGCCATCTTTGTAACGTTAACAATTATTGTAAAGGCATCTAATTATGATGTAGAACACAATAAAGCAAGCTGCTCCCATATTGACGGGCGCAGTCCTACTAGTGATAGCATCGACTACACAGACAGAAAAAAAAAAAAAAAAGCTCCGTGAATTAAATTCGATTTCGAGTTAAATAATAATGGAAAAAATTTAAATTTGGTACAAATCAGTTCATGAACAATACCGCAATGCAGTGATAATAAATTTAAACCAATTTCGCATGGTTTAATAGTGTTTTTAACAAATTAAAAATTCGTACGCGATGCCAATGAAAATTTTCTTCGGTCGCCATCTTGCAAAAGCTCTCTCATAGAGTTCGCTATGCATATATGCACATTCTTAATCAATTAAATTAACAATAAATCATAAATTGTTTAAACAATGAGTAGGCTGCACAAAATATTTACTAAAAAAAAATTTAAAAGAAAAATTAAAAAGAATAAACTGAAAGTATGGAAAACTTTTATTAACCTAAAACACATAAAGAAAATTGGATAACCCTTAAAAAGATGGGCCCCAAAGTTAAAAAATAAAAGTGCATATGAGTGTTGTTAATTTGTGTATTATTTAATGTTAGTGCTCATTTATATGTCAATATTGTTACATGTGTAGGGAGACTGTACATTGTTGCTCCCCCCCTCCTCCTATATAACGGGGCCAGACATCGGCCGCCTCATAATCAATCGGAGTGAAATTGACAAGTAATGTGAATCGCTAATTGGCTGCTAATTTGATAAATTAGCAACAAACGAAAGAACAAAATAAGAAACCCAGTGATCTCATTACATAACATGACATGAGCCAGCACATGTGCATATACACACATACATACACACCAGTGCACCAACACTCATTGCCACTCTCAAAAGCTCCCCCAATAATACAGCTACTCGCGTAAAGTAAGAGTACTACTCGTTACCCAATCCACTCTCTCCCTTAAAATTTACCAAACCTCTCTTACACACAACCAATTAAAACTGACTTAAGAGAGTGTGACAATAAAACAAAAAACTGATCCATACAAGAAAACTTTTAAAACCCATGATTTTACTAAAATATTAAAACAACAAATATAAATTTATAAATGCATTACATGACAAACAAATCAGCAGGAAAATAGTAAACAATAAATTGAAGAAATAAATTAAAACAATATGTCGAATAACTACATGACACGTGGTCTACTACTGTACAACAAAATAAAATTAATAAATAATTACGCCAATAATACTTGGGAAACTTGCAAAATAGGAAACCACGACAAACTACTATACATAACCTAAGCTGAAAACCTGAAAAAGAAAACAAAGCATGATAAATTACTAAATATAAATAAGCATTCCCAACACACAGAAATCTTGATTCCCCCTTACTATGCGTAGCGCCACATTTCACCCTGTGATTTGAACCTAATGCAAGGTAGGGGTCCAGGATTACAAGATTCTGACTTAATACGGTCCAATGGCCAATTCAACTCCTGTACTGGAAAGCTAATCAGAGGAAGAAACACCTAACTCCACCAACACCTTGACCCCTGCGACGTAATGGTTAGGTCCCCTAGCCACAAGAAAAGAAACTCAAACCCCTGAATACAGTAACTGACCAATTACATCACCCACTATGGCTAATATGCAACATCTAGGCTGCCTTAATAATACACCCGTTACTCCACACAAGAAGCCTTCAATGGTCAATGCCACACGTAATATTGCCGCCGACACAGCAGGAAATGATACAAAACACTAGGAACTATACGCTGATTACTTGCCCTGTGCAGCATTGGAAAGCAACCACTACTACTGTGAACAAGCTTACGATGAACATCTACAGACTGCATTGCACTCTTAGGATAGGAATTATATCAACTTGTTTTCCAATGGCTGTGCATGAGTGCGCCAATCCAGCTGTTTCCTAATGAAACTTGTACTCTTCTGCCATACTGAAGAAATTAGTGGACACCCAGCTCTAGTGCTGCCTGCGTATAACACTCGAAACTTTGCCATACATATCAAGCCTGCAAATTTAAATACTCAATCTGCAACGATTGTAATCATGCCAGATGCATTAAAACGAATCTATCCAATATCACCAATGTACTGAAACCGAGTATTTCCCTTGCAATGCACAGCGCTACATCCCGTCTAGGCGGCTTGAACCTTGCAAGGCTAAGGGATTATACCACTGAATTTCAGTTGATTAAACCGAGGAAACCATATTACTGTGACCTGACACAGAGATTGCAAAATATTCACCAGCTAATCACAGCGATGCTCATTCATCTGACTGTTGACACTGGAAAATTACTCAGAGGAAGCAATACTCTACCCCACTAACACCACAGCTAAGAACCAACAAATAGGAACTTTAAAAATCTTACAAAAACAAACACCATGCAATTTTGGATTAGAAGACCCCTTCTGCAATTAAAACGCAAACTATAATACAGACACATCCAACTTGCCACCAATGAGTCCAAGTGATGCCCTACCTAAAACTCTGTGGAGAAGCTCAACCAACCGGAGTTGTGCCTGGTTGACTGAACAGACCTACGTGAGATGCATCCTCCTTGGACGCCGAAAGTCATTGTTACTCAAGCTGATCAAGCATTATTACATGCAAGTCCCAAAAACCATAATATTAGCAAAAACTATGCAATTAAGGCTAAAAGGCCTCTTCTAAAACAAAAATGCAAACTAGAACTCAGAGCAAACGAAAAAAAAAGGAATATAGTAAATAAAACCAATAAAACCATATTACTATGATCTGCATACTGCGCTTGGCTGAAGAGTCTGACCGAAAACTGACGCTAGTGAGGCCCGTGGGCCTTACACACAGAGATTGCAAAGTACTCCCCAGCTGACCACAGCAATGCACAGGTGCACCTGTGACTCCATATGCGGCGTTCACCAAGACGTGGCTCATACCCTGCCATTGCTGCCATGTTTGGTGACAGCGCTGCTCCCATGGAGGCCACACAGAGTAGCGACCTGGCATCCTACAGCACTCCACAACACCTCTCCGTCAGGAGTTTGAAAACACTTTTAGCAACTTATTAATCTGAAACTACAAACCTGAAACATACTAAATTTTGTTTTCTACTCCAGTTAATCCGAGGGAATCATCTTATTGGGACCTGCATCCTTACGCCTGACTGAAGAGTCCTGTCGACGTCTGAAGCCTGCGAAGCTTGTGGGCCCTTACAGCAAACTGCGGCACAGTCGCCAGTTGGCCAGCGGTGGTTCACATCCAACCAACTGCTGGTACTGGGAAATTAATCAGAAGAAGTCACACTTATCCCCGCCAATATGCTGGGAACCCAGCGAAACAGCAACTGCGGTTCCCAACCTAAGATGGAGGAAGTTTTGTGCATTTGCAAGCACGACTATACCAACCCGAACCACATGCATACTCACCTGGCAACCCTCATCACCACCGCAACTGCACTGGTTTTCATCACACCAATTGGATCACTAGTGCACTTGTGGCACCATATGCGGCGATCACCAAGACATGTGCTCATACCTACCCATTACTGCCATGATTGGTGACAGCGCTGCAAGCATGGAGGCCACACAGAGTGCGACTTGGCTTCCTACAACTTCTGGAATGCAGCTATTATTCCTGTGAACCACCCATGATGACCACCAGCTAGTGCTACTACACATTGAGGAGAGAGCCATACGAACATCTACACCTGTTGGCTCTACAGGGCATGCCACCCCAATAAATCAGAGGTAACCATCTTAATAATTGCGACCCGTATCCTTACGCTTGCCTGAAGAGTCCTGTTGACGTCTGACGCCTGCGAAGCCTATGGGCCGCAACTAAAGGCTTGCAAGAAATGTCCACTGGCTGATCAATAACGATGCGCAACCATCCGACTGCCGGTACTGGACAAGTTAATCAGAGGAAGCAACACTTATCTCCACCAACTACTGAGAGTCCGTGAAACAGCAGCCATGTCTCCCAACCTAAGATGGAGGAAGTTTGTGCACTTGCATGCACTACCATATCAACCCGAACCACATGCATACTCACCGGCAACCCTCATCACCATTGCAACTGCATTGGTTTTCATCACACCAATTGGATCACTAGTGCACTTGTGGCACCATCTGCGGCGATCACCAAGACATGTGCTCATACCTACCCATTACTGCCATGATTGGTGACAGCGCTGCAAGCATGGAGGCCACACAGAGTGCGACTTGGCTTCCTACAACTTCTGGAATGCAGCTATTATTCCTGTGAACCACCCATGATGACCACCAACTAGTGCTACTGCACATTGAGGAGAGAGCCATACGAACATCTACACCTGTTGGCTCTACAGGGCATGCCACCCCAATAAATCAGAGGTAACCATCTTAATTAATTGCGACCCGTATCCTTACGCTTGCCCGAAGAGTCCTGTTGACGTCTGACGCCTGCGAAGCCTATGGGCCGCAACTAAAGGCTTGCAAGAAATGTCCACTGGCTGATCAATAACGATGCGCAACCATCCGACTGCCGGTACTGGACAAGTTAAACAGAGGAAGCAACACTTATCTCCACCAACTACTGAGAGTCCGTGAAACAGCAGCCATGTCTCCCAACCTAAGATGGAGGAAGTTTGTGCACTTGCATGCACTACCATATCAACCCGAACCACATGCATACTCACCTGGCAACCCTCATCACCATTGCAACTGCATTGATTTTCATCACACCAATTGGATCACTAGTGCACTTGTGGCACCATCTGCGGCGATCACCAAGACATGTGCTCATACCTACCCATTACTGCCATGATTGGTGACAGCGCTGCAAGCATGGAGGCCACACAGAGTGCGACTTGGCTTCTTATTCCTGCGAACCACCCATGATGACCACCAACTAGTGCTATTGCACATTGAGGAGAGAGCCATACGAACATCTACACCTGTTGGCTCTACAGGGCATGCCACCCCAATAAATCAGAGGTAACCATCTTAATAATTGCGACCCGTATCCTTACGCTTGCCCGAAGAGTCCTGTTGACGTCTGACGCCTGCGAAGCCTATGGGCCGCAACTAAAGGCTTGCAAGAAATGTCCACTGGCCGATCAATAACGATGCGCAACCATCCGACTGCCGGTACTGGACAAGTTAATCAGAGGAAGCAACACTTATCTCCACCAACTACTGAGAGTCCGTGAAACAGCAGCCATGTCTCCCAACCTAAGATGGAGGAAGTTTGTGCACTTGCATGCACTACCATATCAACCCAAACCACATGCACACTCACCTGGCAACCCTCATCACCATTGCAACTGCATTGGTTTTCATCACACCAATTGGATCACTAGTGCACTTGTGGCACCATCTGCGGCGATCACCAAGACATGTGCTCATACCTACCCATTACTGCCATGATTGGTGACAGCGCTGCAAGCATGGAGGCCACACAGAGTGCGACTTGGCTTCCTACAACTTCTGGAATGCAGCTATTATTCCTGTGAACCACCCACGATGACCACCAACTAGTGCTACTGCACATTGAGGAGAGAGCCATACGAACATCTACACCTGTTGGCTCTACAGGGCATGCCACCCCAATAAATCAGAGGTAAACATCTTAAAATTGCGTCCCGTATCCTTACGCTTGTCCGAAGAGTCCTGTTGACGTCTGACGCCTGCGAAGCCTATGGGCTGCAATTAAAGGCTTGCAAGAAATGTCCGCTGGCTGATCAATAACGATGCGCAACCATCCGACTGCCGGTACTGGACGAGTTAATCAGAGGAAGCAACACTTATCTCCACCAACCACTGGGAGCCCGCGTAACAGCAATTATGTCTCCCAATCCAAGATGGAGGAAGTTTGTGCACTTGCATGCACTACTAGACCACCCCTAGTCACATGCATACTTACCTGGCAACCCTTACAACCATTGCAACTGCCTTGGTTCTCATCATACCAAACTGGTAAAATGCCACAGCCTAGAGAGCCCCACTGCGTATGCGATCGTGGCTCTCTGCAGTGTCTGAGGCTGATTATTACAATTGCACCTGAAGCTCCATTTGCGAAGCAGACACTGATACATGGCTCTTACCTTACCATTACTGCCATGATCGGTGAAAGCGCCGCAAGCAGGAGGCCATACAGCGTAGCGACTTGGTCTTCTGCAGCTTTTAGAATGCAGCCGCTACTCCTGAAAACCTCTTATGATGACCACCAACCAAATGCCACATTGCACTTAAGGAAGGAGCCACCTGGACGACTGCGCCCACTGGCTCCACAGGGCGTGCCACCCAATTACTCAGAGGAAATCATCTTAAAATTGCGACCCGTATTCTTACGCCTGTCCGACGAGTCCTGTTGACATCTGACGCTCGCGAAGCCTAGGGGCCGTAATAAGGTCTTTGCAAACCATTCAGGACACCTTCACAGGGCCCCTTATCAACACCCTCATCTGGGACGCTGGATCTCCCCCTGCAGTTGCAGGCGCCACATTCCACTTCGTGGTTTGAACCTTGAAGCTGTAGGGACCAAGGAAGCGGGATCCTGCTAACATCGGTCCAACGGCCAACGACTCCTGGAAGGAAGCTGAACACCATTAATCAACATCAAATACTAACACCTTCATTATTATTACAGATTAATTGCTTAGAAATAAGTTCTTAATTTCGCATAAAAAATGATGTTATTAATAGGAAAACAGTGCTATGGTTGCGCCCTGGCCTTGTTAGTAGTTTGTAAGTTAAAACGGCAATTGCCTAATCTCTACATGTGCTAGTTATTGAAAAGCGCACTCTTTGTAACGTTAACAACTATTGTAAAGGCATCTAATTATGATGTGAAACACAATAAAGAAAACTGCTCCCATTTTGACGGGCGCAGTCCTACTAGTGTTAGCATTGACTACACATACAGAAGAACACCTGCGCTACTTGAGTAAAATACTGGAGATTTTACCATGCATATTAAACCTGCAAACTAAAATACTCAAATCCAACGATTATAATCATCCCAGATGCCCTAAAAAGAAACCACCCAACATTACCAACGAGAGGTAGCAGAGTTCCTCCCTTGCAATGCACAGCGCTACATCCTGCCTTGGCGGCTTGAACCTTGCAATGCTAAGGGATTACACTACTGAAACCCAGTTGATTAAACTAAGAAAACCATATTACTGCGGCCTGCATACTTGCGCCCGGCTGAAGAGTCTGTATGACAACTGACGCTGGTGTGGCTTATGGGCCCTCTACACAGAGCTTGAAAAATATTCGCTGGCTTACTGCAGCAATGCTCGGGTGCACCTGTGACTCCATATGCGGCGTAAACCAAGACATGGCTCATACCTTACCATTACTGCCATGATTGGTGACAGCGCCGCTCACATGGAAGCCACACTGAGTAGCAGCCCGGCTTCCTGCAGCATGCCACGACACCTCTCCACCAGGAGATAGAAAATACTATTAGCAACTTGCTAATCTGAAATTACAAACCTAAAACATACTAAATTTTGTTTTCTACTCCAGTTAATCCGAGGAAATCATCTTATTGGAACCCGCATCCTTACGCCTGACTGAAGAGTCCTGTCGACGTCTGAAGCTTGCGAAGCTCGCGGGCCCTTACAGCAAATTGCGTCACACTCGCCAGTTGACCAGCGGTGATTCACATCCAACCAACTGCCGATACTGGGAAATCAATCAGAAGAATTTACACTTATCCCCACCAATCTCCTGGGAACCCAGCGAAACAGCAATTGCGTCTCCCAACTTAAGATGGAGGAAGCTTGTGCACTTGCATGCACTGCCATATCAACCCGAACCGCATGCATACTTACCTGGCAACCCTCACCACCATTGCAACTGCATTAGTTTTCATCACACCAATTGGATCACTGGTGCACTTTTGGCACCATCTGCGGCGATCATCAAGACATGTGCTCATACCTACCCATTACTGCCATGATTGGTGACAGCGCCGCAAGTATGGAGGCCACACAGAGTGCGACTTGGCTTCCTGCAACTTCTGGAATGCAGCTATTATTCCTGTGAACCACTCCATGATGACCACTAACTAGTGCTACTGCACATTGAGGGGAGAGTCATTCGTTGTATTTGTACCCGTTGGCTCTACAGGGCGTGCAACCCCAACTAATCAGAGGTAACCATCTTAAAATTGCGTCCTGTATCCTCACGCTTGCCCGAAGAGTCCTGTTGACGTCTGACATCTGCGAAGCTTATGGGCCGCAAAACAAGACTTGCAAGAAATATCCACCGGCTGATCAACAATGATGTTCACCCATCTGACTGCCGGTGCTGGACGAGTTAATCAGAGGAAGCAACACTTATCTCCACCAACTACTGAGAGTCCGTGAAACAGCAATCATGTCTCCCAACCTAAGATGGAGGAAGTTTGTGTACTTGCATGCACTACCATATCAACCCAAACCACATGCATACTTACCTGGCAACCCTTACCACCATTGCAACTGCATTGGTTTTCATCACACCAATTGGATCACAGGTGCACTTGTGGCACCATCTGCGGCGATCACCAAGACATGTGCTCATACCTACCCATTACTGCCATGATTGGTGACAGCGCTGCAAGCATGGAGGCCACACAGAGTGCGACTTGGTTTCCTACAACTTCTGGAATGCAGCTATTATTCCTGTGAACCACCCCATGATGACCACCAACAAGTGATACATTGCACATTGAGGAGAGAGTTATACGGTGCATATGTACCCGTTGGCTCTACAGGGCTTGCCATCCCAACTAATCAGAGGTAACCATCTTAAAATTGCGTCCTGTATCCTTACGCTTGCCCGAAGAGTCCTGTTGACGTCTGACGCCTGCGAAGCCTATGGGCAGCAATTAAAGGCTTGCAAGAAATGTCCACTGGCTGATCAATAACGATGCGCAACCATCTGACTGCCGGTGCTGGACGAGTTAATCAGAGGAAGCAACACTTATCTCCACCAACTACTGGGTGTCCGTGAAACAGCAATCATGTCTCCCAACCTAAGATGGAGGAAGTTTGTGCACTTGCATGCACTACCATATCAACCCGAACCGCATGCATACCTACCTGGCAACCCTCACCACCATTGCAACTGCATTAGTTTTCATCACACCAATTGGATCACTGGTGCACTTTCGGCGCCATCTGCGGCGATCACCAAGACATGTGCTCATATTTTACCATTACTGCCATGATTGGTGACAGCGCCGCAAGCATGGACGGCCACACAGAGTGCGACTTGGCCTCCTACAACTTCAGGAATGCAGCTACTACTCCTATGAACCACTCCATGATGACCACCAACTAGTGATACTGCACATTGAGGAGAGAGTCATACGTTGTAATTGTACCCGTTGGCTCTATAGGGCGTGCCATCCCAACTAATCAGAGGTAAACATCTTAAAATTGCGTCCCGTATCCTTACGCTTGCCCGAAGAGTCCTGTTGACGTCTGACGCCTGCGAAGCCTATGGGCCGCAATTAAAGGCTTGCAAGAAATATCCACCGGCTGATCAACAATGATGTTCACCCATCTGACTGCCGGTGCTGGACGAGTTAATCAGAGGAAGCAACACTTATCTCCACCAACTACCGAGAGTCCGTGAAACAGCAATCATGTCTCCCAACCTAAGATGGAGGAAGTTTGTGTACTTGCATGCACTACCATATCAACCCAAACCACATGCATACTTACCTGGCAACCCTTACCACCATTGCAACTGCATTGGTTTTCATCACACCAATTGGATCACAGGTGCACTTGTGGCACCATCTGCGGCGATCACCAAGACATGTGCTCATACCTACCCATTACTGCCATGATTGGTGACAGCGCTGCAAGCATGGAGGCCACACAGAGTGCGACTTGGCTTCCTACAACTTCTGGAATGCAGCTATTATTCCTGTGAACCACCCCATGATGACCACCAACAAGTGATACATTGCACATTGAGGAGAGAGTTATACGGTGCATATGTACCCGTTAGCTCTACAGGGCGTGCCATCCCAATTAATCAGAGGTAACCATCTTAAAATTGCGACCCGTATCCTTACGCTTGCCCGAAGAGTCCTGTTGACGTCTGACGCCTGCGAAGCCTATGGGCAGCAATTAAAGGCTTGCAAGAAATGCCCACTGGCTGATCAATAACGATGCGCAACCATCTGACTGCCGGTGCTGGACGAGTTAATCAGAGGAAGCAACACTTATCTCCACCAACTACTGAGAGTCCGTGAAACAGCAATCATGTCTCCCAACCTAAGATGGAGGAAGTTTGTGTACTTGCATGCACTACTATATCAACCCGAACCACATGCATACTTACCTGGCAACCCTCACCACCATTGCAACTGCATTGGTTTTTCATCACACCAATTGGATCACTGGTGCACTTTCGGCACCATCTGCGGCGATCACCAAGACATGTGCTCATACCTACCCATTACTGCCATGATTGGTGACAGCGCTGCAAGTATGGAGGCCACACAGAGTGCGA